>NW_008751879.1:550073-582414 GCF_000715545.1 Opisthorchis viverrini | reverse complement strand
GTCACCATACATGTTCCAACCCCCAACCTGGATGGCCAGGAGACTGTGTCCTTCGGACCTCTACCCATGGACCAACCTGGTATGAGAGACTCTGTGAGCATCGTGCGGACACTCCCCAGTATAGCTCAATGGATCGCCGAGTTACACAAACCGCCACACTACGGTGATGGTCCGTAGACATACTCTCAAGAAAGTTATTTTCAGTGGAAACGACCAAACCAGCAAACTTAACATCAGTTTTTCGGCTGTAAACCACGTATAACGGTACGGGAGTTCTGGCCGCTACGGTTTCGATTACCCAAAAATGAAAAGCAGTATTGTTGGCCAGGCATGAGAGGCGGTGAAGCAACCAGTTGTTATCGAACCATTCGAGTTGCCTGGAGAAACTGGAGACCGCGAGTCAGGCGGTCCACTGAAGTTCGGAGTGCATCACCTCACCAACGTTGTCAAGAAGTAATAACTTGTTTGTCTATTGAGTGTTTTTCCTGGAGCCACCCAGCGCACCTCATCACTGCTAAGAAGGTGTTCCCGCCACACGCTGTCAATGGTGTGGTGACACTCACAGTGCAGGTCTTTGCACAGAGGGCACGTTTTTACTCCGTAACATAGTATATATTGCACCACCGCAGTGTATATCCTGCCCATCACATAATATGATGTCACACCGACGCCATTAACGTCGGACGTGACAAAAGCTATTCGGTCTTCCCGACTCGAGAAGCCTCTACAGCTCGCCAGAGCTGAACGCGCTTCGCTGGATTGGATCCCAGTGAATAGTCGTCTTTGTGCCGCCCGGTTATCTAAATTGATCGGGCGCAGTGTCTCGACACAAAGTGGTGCCTCTTTGTAGTGTCAGCTTATGCCTCAGCGGACTGCAGTTCTGATTTTGAGAGGGATACTTTCTATCGAGATTTATGCAGGCTGATTGTCAATCAAGAAGCACTGACAATGTGATCCCTGAGGGTGCGTCATCCAGCGCCGACGTCCTCAGGCATGTCGGAATCAATCTTCAAGCTTTGACACCCAGTCTATCTGACTGCCTTCAGTGTCGCACTCTGAAGCAAGCAGGACGACAATCTCCTCTTAGTCTCACACTGGATTCACTTGTCATTGCTGTGTGCTGTGTATCAAGAAAAAGAATTCAGGATGCAATTCCTAACCTTTCCATTACTCTCCACTCACGGCTGCGCGTCTCTGATGATCCAGTAGCTTCTGCGGCAGGATGCGCACGGTATGTTATCGTCCTCAGTCACCGGGCAGAGGGATCCTTCAAAAAATCGTCTAGCTGTAGCACCCTTTCGGTGCCTAGCTGCCATGCCACCCAAAGTAAGCACGAGGGCTGGGATACTGCCAGGTTGCCCAAGCCTAGACAGGGGAAGTCGAGTGGCGGAGGTCGGATTTGAACCACGGACCGTCCGGTCAGTAAATTCGCGCTCTAATCACTTGGTCCATCTCGCTCCCTTACTTGATCGGATACCTGCGGATAGTCTCTTCTGTGCGGTTTGTCTGGCAACGTCTGTGGAGAAGTCTCACAAGCAGGAAATTGATCTGTTTCGGTTTGTCGTGTCTGCTTTCGCCGGAACTGACTGTGGCTCTGACACCATCAAAGACAAGTTTCATGACGCCCTGAATGCCCTGTTGCGGCTAGTTTAAAGCCCAGACATAGTTGTAGTTGCCGGAGATTTGAATACACACTAGGACAGTCTTAGCTCACCTGAGACTCGAAATGGATTGGACTCGTTACGTACGGAGTCACCTGAGACTCGATTATATCGTCGAAATGGATTGGACTCGTTACGTACGGATAGTGGTGAACGGTTATTTCAGCTGTGTGCTGATCGCAGCTGTTTTATGCAGTACTAACTTCAGAAATTGCGCAAGTCGTCTTGCTACATGGCATCCTCCAACGGCGTGCCGCCTACGAACTCAAATTAGTCACATTGCCATCAGTTATCGATGGCGTGGATTAGTGACTGCCGCTCGTTTTGGAACATGTCTGTGGCACGGTGTTCAAGCATCGGATATCAAACCCAACAGTGGCACTGCTTAAATCTCGGAGAAATATATCAGCCGGTCCCGATGAATTATCAGACGTAAAATGAAAGCGACCGTGTGAGCCGACCACCTGAAGTCTGGTGGACACAAAAAGCCAAGAAAATGGAAGAAGCCTAGAAAGCCGGGCGTACGCGAAGATCATTTCAATTAATTTGCGTGACCGGTCTTTGGAAACCACCTGTGAGTGAAACCGTCAAGGATCAGAATGTAGTGACCATCTTGAATAAAGAAGAACGCCGCGACCGTTGGGCCGAATACCTCGAACAACAGTTATCGTGGCCACCAGCCGTCACTCACCTGGAGTCGACAGCTGACGTAGAATCCGGCGCGTTGAATGTGGAACCCTCTACGGTTTATGACTGCATGTATTCTCTCAAGCATCACCGAGCTCCTGGTCCGGATGATCTACCCACATTATTCAAAGATGGGAGTGAAGTACTCAGTCAGCGATCTGTTTGCCTGTATTCGGGAAAATGTGACTGTCCCAGTCAACTGCGGACAATCGGTGATGGTGTCCATTTTCAAAAGGGGGCTCGTACTGAGTGTGGTAACCACAGGGGGCTCAGTCTGACCCGAGTAGCAACCAGGCTATTGACACCACTTGTGCTTCGTCACCAAATGATGGTCCACGAAGCACTGACACTAGAGCAAAATCATGGTTCCTTCGTAGTATGGTTTGTGTTGACCAAATCTTCACCATCCATCAAGTGCTAGTACGTACAAGCGACAATTTTATTATTCCTATATTTCCAACGGACATTCGACTCGGTTAATCGGTCTATTGTCCTTGATACGCTTGTCCATCGAGGAATGCCCTGGATGCTTTTGAACATAATAAGTTCTTCGTATTTTAACCTCCGAATGTGTGAGAGTATACGAAGAGCCCTCCGTACACGGAGCTGTGTCCGTCAGGGATGTCCACTTTCTACATTCCTATTCACTTTCATGATCGATGAAATAATGGAACGAACGCTGGAAGGTCTTTAAAACTCCGAAAGCTGCGAAAATCTCAGCGGTCTCGTCTTCGAAGAGGAGGAGAAGGCTCAGTTGAACCGACCGAAATCATTCCGTCCTTTGGTATGCACTTTGCACCCACTAACTGGAAGATTATGCTCCTGGACTTGCAGTCATTGAGCATGCCGGTTACAATCCAAGGAGAGGCACTTGAAGTTGTTGAGCGTTTTACTTATCTTGGAAGTTGTATTAGTTCTGATTGTAGTGTGGAAAACGAGTTTAATGCACGGATCTAGAAGGCTCAGGTCGCGTTCGCTAATTTGAGACACCTATGGTACGAAATCGTTATATACCTGAATCTCAAGGGGCGCTTGTGTTGTCAAGAGGAATCGACACTTCCCAGGATGGAGGCGGAGGCCATTGTCCTGAATGTGCAGCAAGACGGCAGCAAGACGATCAAGAAGCTCTTCGGGTGAATTCGCAACGATCAGCACGTCGTCCAGGTATGCGACTAAACATGGAATGCCAGAAAGGATTATGTGGGGGCGGTTTTGATGCCAACCGGGAGGTGGGTATAATACTGCATCCCTTGGTGTGTGTTGGTTGTCAACAGTGGGCTAATTCTGATGCTACTTCAACGTGAAGATACAGTTCAGCAATGTCGATTTTCGCGAACTTTCCACCGTTTAGAACAGTCAATAGGTCGTCGGGCGCTGGTGGTGGTGCGTGTTGGGTAGTGGTGCTGATGGAGGGCTGCATTTAGGCCGTTTGAGAATTCGCAACATGTACGGATGTCACCGTTGGGTTTCTTCACCACGATAATCGGCGTTGCCCAGGCGGAGTAGGATACAGGGGACAGAACGCCTGGGTGTTCCAGCCGTTGAAGTTGGGCATCTACCAGTGAGAGGGAAGCGTACGGAACTTTGGATGTATGCATCCGTGACTGACAATACCCATCTTTGTGTCCCACGAACTTATATTGGCGGCTATATGCTGCTTGCAGGGACAGAACCTGACGAAGTACCAGGCTCCACAGTGCTAACATGATGGAGGTGGTGTCTTTGAGCCTTTGTTTTGCTTCGGACCTGAATATTGTGGGGTCGATTTGGTCGGGCCGGAATTGACAGGACCAGGCTGTTGCTTAGTCTGATGGATTGCATGAATTTCGGAACCGCCATGACCCCCAAGTTGGACCATTATGGTGTTATGCTTCAGGTTAAACAATCGTTGACATTCCAAGGTGATGCCCTGCAGCGTCATTGATAGGTCCTGCTCGATGCGGCTCTGGAGTCGGGTACGGATTTCTGCATCCTCCGGGTATTGTAGGCCGCATATGGAAATCAGCGACTTGAACTGATCTTCCGTTAACGATCCGAATTTGAACTGTTCGCACTCCCGGTTCACGTTGCCAGAATAAATAGGGAAGTCGTCTGCGTCACTTCTCACCAGCTTCAGGCGTCGATAGCGGATGTTGAAAATTGACGTTTGCTCACCGGATATTTGCGAAAGCGGGCGAACCGTTTCGTCGAAAGTGAAATCACGTGGGTTCTTTGGAAGATTATAGTTAGTGAATAATCATGCTGTTCGGGTCCAAGTTTGCGGAGCAGGAGTTGAACCTTCCAATTATCATCCTGAATTGGAAAGTCGACCCTAAGCAGGTCTTCATAGTGACGAAGTCAAGCATCAAACGTTATACCAGCCGAGGGTTCATAGCAAAACTCGTTGATACTGCCAGTGATCCTGTTAACCGACTGTGGGATGCTCGACGCACCAGATGAACCAAAGATGTAGTTGACAGTCGCTCTCTAATTACTTTTATGAGTTGCAGTTGTTGCTGAGACATTACTTTGAGTTGATCTGCCCCCATCTTGCGTCGCCAAATATGTTATGTTTAGATCAGTTTTCTGTGTTCAATTCAGAGTGGCAGAAGCAGAGAGGTGGCCAACCCTTGACCTGTCGGAATGGTATCTAAGGGATTACGAAACGTTCGGGTTCCCAGTGTGCCACCCGTCTTCCAGGATTGAGACCGCGTGATCCACATTGCGCCTAGTTGGAGACGCTGCAAGTTATGGATGCTAATCAATGTCAATGGTGTCTGCTGTCAGTTGATATCCCGATCGTGTTAATAAGTATCTGGAGGTGTAAGCTCTTCGGATTGATTGTAATAAGCTAGCGCTAAGTGCCTTCTCCAGTTAACTTTTCTTCATTTCTTCAAAGACAGGCTTTAAAATAAATAATGATTGTACGGAAGCGAAGAATCCGTCTTGAACATCGATATGCTGTCGACCTGTCAGTATCCAAGCCCTCGTGCTTCCTTTGGATGGATTAGCAGCTAGACACCGAAAGGGTTTTACAACTGAACGATTCTTTGGTGATGATGAGTCCCGAAGTTCTAGGATCTACAGAGACTTGGCTGCATTCTGACCAGGAACAGACTCTCTTCAGCACACCGCTCTAAAAGTTGCTGCCCCTCATCCGTTCGCCAGGCATTGACTCCGAATCTACGACTAAGCTGAGTTCCGTCCGGGCTTATTCACCCAACATAGACATTCATGTCATCCGCCAGGATGGTAATATCCTTGCTGACCGAATCATTCGTGACATCTCGGTTAAAGTCGTCCCTCTCAGCACCAGAACTGCAGTCTGCCAGGGCGTATGCTGCAACGACAAACGGACGTACCGAAGTACTTACATACGTACAAAACAGTACTCGCAGTTTTGCCTTGAAACGCAGAATGAGGAAATGGTTCAACATTGAATCGATATCATAAACTGAAGGGTGCGACAAGAAACTGCTGATCGCTGCGATGACCCTAATTAACCGCAGCAGGATGAAACAAAAGAACATTAAAACAGAGCTGCGGAACAGTGAAGAAAAGGCTCACGCTGTCCTGGAAGCCGACTTTCACCATACTGTCAAACCCATCAAAAAGTTTTCAAATGGTTGCTGCAAATATACATAGTGCTGGACACTAGATAGACTATTCGGCTTTACTTGCTGTAGAACACCGCTGGCTCATAAGCACATCTGCTCCTGTAACTCCTCACTCGTGCCGATCGTGTTGGTGGTATAATTGGTGAAATTCCTTATCGGAAGGTATGACCGAAGACGCATGGGGTGGTCCTTTTCATAGATGGCCTTTTCGAGTTTATCTGCCGGCGCACAGATGGTGGTTCGAAGCTCATTACTGTTTAAGTGGTTTGTCAGTTCCAAGTGCCTTCCGTCTTCCGTCTGCTTGAATTGGTCCGACGGACGGAGGAACGGAGGATATTTCAGTACGTTAGGAATGAACTGAGATCTCTTCTGTGGATTGCTTGTTCCATGCCCTCCTGTTTAAGACCAACTCGATGTGCGATGTGACCCACCACGTGTCCTGCGATACTTGGCTGATCCCCCAAGATACAATCCTCAAACCGTTCTGATATTTTCGGATCTGAGTATGTGATCATTGAACTCTCCTCGTCTTATGGACTGGTTGTGCTCCACTGTATGGTGAGGAGGGACCATGGAGAAATTCCTAGAGGACGGACATCTCAAGACTCGAATAGGCATATGAGAAAGTGGATGAATGCTCCGTCTCTTACCTTAATCTCGGAGATGGGTGGGACCCCTGTTCAGGTATGCGTTAACCGGTGGCAGTCTCCAAATTGCCATCCGTCTTCATTACCAAGGACTAACTTTAGTTTATTTTTCCGAGTGATGATTTGTCACGGAACCGTGTTTGGGGTACTGGCAGATGGAGTGATCACAGTAGATCGTTAGACGGATGAGGAGGGATGGTGGATAGGACGCTGGTGAACGAACAGTCGAAAGGGTCAACGATACATTGCGGTTGTACACACTGAGATTGGTTTGTTCTAAGTATCTCACCTTGAACTAGATTGAGCGAAGTCGGTTTTAAACATGTCCTCACATTTCCGGAATCAACCTTGGAGAGTTCATTTAGATACAGCCTTGAAATTGAATTCAGTATTTGTCAGGAAGGTCAGATTCCTGAAAATACTAGATAATTACTGACATCCTCAAACCCCACCAAAATCGCAGTATGGAAGCCGCCTAGAATCTGGACCAGAAAAGGCAGCTGCAGATTGAACGCTGAAGCAGTCAATCAGTTCAGCCGATGATGATGAGTGTTCAGACATTTCATATGGTATGCGAGGCTCTGCGAGTGTCGCACGGACCCTCCGCAATATAGTTCAGTGGACCGCGCAGGGGAACAAGCCGTCATGCCATGGTAAGGTCCAGTCTCTTCATGACGATTTTCAGGATCTCACTCGGTCTGACTTTAAGTTTGGCGGTGCATGCACAGATGGCGAATGGAGTTGTGCTCCTTCATGAGTGCAGTGGACTAAATAAGGCAGTATCTGAATGTTCCCGGCTTTCAAAGCCATGCAACCCGGTGGATGGCAGGCCTAATAGTTCCTTGTCACCCGGACAGGCTGGACTGCACAGACCTCTTAGTTGGTAGTAGATATCTGTGAATACGTGTATGTGCTACGGAAATTATCGCTATCCTGGACCGCGCAGACAAGCCGTCATGCCATGGTAAGGTCCAGTCTCTTCATGACGATTTTCAGGATCTCACTCGGTCTGACTTTAAGTTTGGCGGTGCATGCACAGATGGCGAATGGAGTTGTGCTCCTTCATGAGTGCAGTGGACTAAATAAGGCAGTATCTGAATGTTCCCGGCTTTCAAAGCCATGCAACCCGGTGGATGGCAGGCCTAATAGTTCCTTGTCACCCGGACAGGCTGGACTGCACAGACCTCTTAGTTGGTAGTAGATATCTGTGAATACGTGTATGTGCTACGGAAATTATCGCTATCCTGACTGTTGTTCGCTTGCAAGCAGTTAGTACTTTACCTCCAAACTATTCCCGCTCAAGCACTGATACTCTCATTTCCTGGAGTTCTCTGCGTGTTGGACGCTGGACTCTGGGAAACATCGATTACACCTTTGTTGTCTTTGTTAGCGCTGTGATGCATTTAGGCTGGGACTTTCTGTGTGCGTAATATTCTAGGTGTAAGAGCACAAATAGTTTATGCGGTGTTGAGGGGTAGTTTTCACTCGCGCGTACATTTCTGGAGGACTATTTTGGCATAGGTAGCGGAAGTTTTCTGGGCCCACTGGTTAGGCTGCGAGCTACCAATTGGGATGTCCATGGTTCGAACCTAACCGATGGCCTGTTTGGACATATTTCGGTGACCAACATTCGTGCGTTATCTCTGATCGTCGAAAAGTCAGCTTGTCTGCCTCCTACAGAAACAACTAACATGTTAGAGAACGATGTTTGATCTTAAGGCAGCACGGGTTGTCCCAATCCAGCATTTTTGTCGTCTGGTTGGTCTGGTTGGTTTGTGTTGATTCGTATTATTCGTTTGGGTACTGTGTTCTCTTACTATCATCTGACTGCCCTCACCTTATTTTGATTTATCATAGAGGATGTCCACCTGAAACTGCTGATACCATGTGTTGCCGCCGGTGCGATCATTGGTAAAGGAGGTGAAGCTGTTGAGTCAATAAAACGACAGACTGGAGCGCGTTTGAAAATGTCCAAGGCAAACGACTTCTACCCAGGTTTGTAGTGTCAGTTGTCGCCATGTTTTATTCTCTGAAGGTACCACCGAGCGAGTTTGTTTGATTGTTGGCACAATGAAGGCGTGCATGCAGCTAAGCGACTACATAATGAAGAAAATAAGTGAACGGACAGACCCTCCCTCGCCAGTCTCTCACCCAGTATCCACCTCTACAACCTGCCTTCCGGTACACATGGAGCGACATAATCAAGTTAGTCTGTTTCCCTACTTTTTGGTCATCTTGTCGTTTAGGTGAAAATTCTAGTTCCGAACAGTACAGCAGGTGTAATAATTGGGAAATCCGGGTCTTTTATTAAGAAGATTAAGGAAATGAGCGGTGCTTTTGTGCAAATCTCACAACGTCCTAAAGGACTTAAACTCATGGAACGCTGCATCATTATCACTGGTACGTTGTATTCTTCATTTTCATAGGGAAACTTTATTGACCAACTTCAGTTTGTTGTGGTGTCATATCTGTTATATGTACATTTCAGGGGATATGGATGAGCGGCGATTAGCACTATCCATGGTCCTCTCGAAGATCGCAGAAGACCCTGATTCAGCCAGTTGCCCGAATTGTTCTTATGTGCAAATACATGAACCGGTCGCTAGTGCATATCCTACTGGGTCACCGTACGCAGTAAATACCAATGAGTCACAACCTTCCGTGCCTTATGCAACAACCAATTTACCCTACGTCGATGCTGATCAGAGTTGCGTTAAAATGGATTTGGCTCCGACAGCGCCAGTGTATTCTCCGCTTCTCTTCGGACCCCCTATCCAAAATTCAGGCAGGTTATTTCATGCACTATTTCATGGTTTTCAAAACGGCAATACGAGAATGGTCTTGAAATGTAAGTTAGGTACCAATTGGATGAGTCGGTTTGTAGATCCGTTGACCCAGCAGCTTTACGGACCTCAGGGAATGCACTAATCATTCTTTATGTGATCATTGTTGGGGGTGTTCAGTGGATAAATGTGGAGATAAATATGCTTGGTGGAATTCGGCGTTAGGGTAGCCGATCTTTCATGTACGTCACAAAATGAAAAATTTACTGCGGTGGGCCACCTTACCTTGGTGTCGCAGTGTTTTCCTACTGAAGCAGCGCAGAACGGTTTAACAAAGATTGACTGGTAACATTTACGTGACATTCCATTCTTTTTTCGTTTTGTACTGGACCTCTCACAACGGGCTTTCCCCTCTCATATACACCACTATGCATAATGACCGTTAATCGATGTTTGGATCGTTTTATAAGGCTTTTGAAATTTACTGTGTCCAGATTGCGGTTGGCACTCTCTGAATCCCATGGAAATTCACAACCGCAAATGAAGGGGGTAGCTGGATCCGCAAAAAATGACTCCCTTCGTGGACTTTGGGTCAATTTCGGTCCTGATTATAAAATGCCCTGAAATTCGCGTATAACCACCCAAGTATGAACTTTCATAGTGCATTACCATTGATGAAATACTTGGAACCAGGGAGCGATTTTACTGTCTTCTGTCTCATAAACTCAGTATCTCCCTTTTGTAAGGAACCACAATTTCAGGAGGAATTTCTAAAAGCGGTATCGGCGATTCAATTTTTTCATAACATGCATCCTCTCTCCAATCATTTTTATTGCGGTAGAATAGAACAGATAAAATAAGGTATCGAGGTAAAGACGGTTCATGCAAGAAGAAGCTTCTGTAAGAAAGTATGAGGAATGTTCTTTCAGTAGTTTGTTCATTCTCATCAGAAAGAACTATAAAATCGCTAGGAAGCAGCGCAACAACAGGCGAAGCATCTCGCGAAAAAGTGGTAATCGATGTTAACTGAAGCGTTACCCCTGACGGTGAATACTCGTTTGTTGGTCGTAAGTGTCTCTGAATTCCCGTAAGGCACTTGGTTTTTCGCAGCTTTGTGTGGCAACTTCAATTTGGACGGAAATGTTTCTAATAAATCGAGACTGCTGTAAGTGGTTGTGTTTTCTCCTATGGTGCGCTTTATGTTCGGATCCGTTGTTGTCGATTGATCTCGGGAACAACTAGAAAATTACGTACTTTGGTAAACAAATTTGGAGATGTAGGATTTGAAAACAATGCCAGCATTTTAATCCTTACAGTTTTGTCACATTTTCAAAAATTTGATAAGAATCCGTGCATACATGATAAAGTGAATGACAGATGACTGCGTGTATAAAATGTTTGTCCACTAAATTGCTATTTGCTACATAGGTCACGTTGAGTTTCAGTCTGTATTTGTGGGCCCATGTATATGGTGAAGTGTCCGTTGGGCAGAATGATATCGAACACTGCAGCAATCGAGACGTACGATTCTGATTTCTGTTAAGCATATTATCGTAACTAACCGCTGATTCACACTCCAGAATTTTACTGACGGGAGGAGACTCGCCCGACAAGAACACAAGGAAGTGCGAAATTGCAGGGAGCTTCGTGGTATCTAAGGCGCACTTTTGAATTTGAATCAGGCTTACTCAGTTGGCATTGGGACATGGTTGAACAGTCGAGCATCATGGATCTTTGCCGATTGGCTACTCGAGCGTCCAGTTAACAACTGACTCTCTTAACCTAGGGGCTCTGCGGCCTTACCAAGGCGATTTCGATAGTGTTGATAGGTCCAAGTGATTTTCAGACATTCTGGGATTTATTTCTAGGTACTCGTCCTTCCTGACACCCGCTTCGTCCTTCTTGACTCTCTTGGCAAATACACCTATTCCAAACGCACCAACGGCTTGCAGGTATCCACCTATGTGGCGCCATACTGTTTTCCACATCCGCAGGACGGTGTTTGTTTTGTCATACAAAAGCACTAATCTGACCACCGCAGCTTGTTATGCTGTTCTCTGGAGAATATAACTTCTAGTGTGCAGCCAGCACACGGAGGAAAACGACTGCCTGCTTAAAAATGTGTCACAAAATCATGTCTTTCAGGTACTTCCAATCTGTTGAGACCCTATTGGGAATGCAACCATCACATACAGAGTCACGTGTGATTGCTTATTGCAACTAGCCATAAATACCCGCACTAAAACTTCAGAACTAACTGAAGCGAAGACAAAGCCTGTGTTAGCTTGAAATACGAGTGTGCTGAAGCAGCATGAACCAGCTTCGGCTGGTCTGGTGAACGAGTTCATCCCTGGAATCCATCCGTCATCTTGACGATAACGCTTAACCGTTCTGTACAAAGTCCGTACATTTATTTCGCTGCTTTACGGATAAGACTTGGAATTTAAAAGTTTAGCTGCGCCTCCTAGGATACTGCTTGTGCAATGCTCACAAAACTATGAATATCTTGTATCATAATACCTGTTAGCTTGCGGTATGATGTTCCAAAGAAATGGCGCACCATTTGCCAATCCGGCTATTGCTATTGCTCTGCGCATCCAGCGCGACAATTGTATGGGCACCATGTGCTTGTGTGAGGCCCGACTGCTGGATTCGGGATCGAAACGTGGTAAGATCCCGAGTGCTGACCCATACTGGCTGTATCAACCACACATTCGACGAATAATTCTACGACCACCAACAGGTTGTTGTTGTTGGTGCGGTGCACCTTGCCGGATGGAGTCCCCGTAATCCCTCGTTTTCTTGGCTGGAGACGTTGCATAAAACTATCACCAAAATTTAAACGTTTCGTACCTTCAGTTTACTCCGATTCCTTAAGTGTGAGATAAATGTTAATTCCAAGACACTTCTCAGTCCTTTCCGTATATGCTTCAACCGTCAGTACTACCATACAGAAACGTCCATTTTTTGTGGTAAGCCCTTTTGAAATGTGCTCCAAGTATCCGTAGTTGTACTCCCTCTGATCCTTGTCCTGACGTGTGAACCTCTGGGGTGTCAACAATAGGGGTGGCTGAATTTCTGGATAGGGATGCCAACCCACCTGTGTATTTGACCTGTTTGATTTAAGTTTCGGGACGTTGTCGTGCCTTTTTATGTTTGTTCTCGTACTTCAGACGTGCCTCTTCCACTCAAAGTACTTCCAGTTGTCGACACGTCCCTTTGTTTTGACCGAAACTTGAGAGTAGGTGGATTGTCTCTGTCTTACCGACTCTGCTTGCTCACTTTTGCCAGGTTTTTACCTCAGTGCATTGGTTACCGGTTAGGTGTAGTTTGATCAAATAGTTTTTCGCTTTGCTGGATAATTGAACTCGTTTCAAAGCGTTATATTTCAGGACAAAACTGTCATGCATCTTGTATGAAGAAGGGGATTGGCGAGTCGGTTAGACAGAGATGCAAGTGAACAATAAGTAAGGAGTTCATGGGAACATTTCTGATTGGAGGGTCGTGCCCCAACTCAATTGGTGCGTGATCGTTGTGTCTGGACGCCACTGTACTCACGCTATGGGTGAACCACTCGAAGCGGAATAACCGGATTCAGAATCTAATTGGATTAAAGACAAACTCGTTCGCTTCGATTGGAAAAGCAGCGTTGCTTCAAAATGTTTTTCATCCGTGGGATGGAGAGAACGTACGGAGGAGAAACTATTTCAAGGCACCTGGATGAATCACTTGTACCAAGATGAGAACATTAATCTATGGGAGGGTCGTTGTTCAAGATAATGTATAAAACATAGCAGTATTATTCGGAACATTCCCGCATCATTTCGAATAATCGATCCTTGAAATTGAGGTAGTTTATTTAGTTTATTCATTTATTTGGTTTATTTAGTCTCGGTGAGCCATGTGAGTACCAGCGTTGCTAGTTTGATAGCCNTAATCTATGGGAGGGTCGTTGTTCAAGATAATGTATAAAACATAGCAGTATTATTCGGAACATTCCTGCATCATTTCGAATAATCGATCCTTGGAATTGAGGTAGTTTATTTAGTTTATTCACTTATTTAGTTTATTTAGTCTCGGTGAGCCATATGAGTACCAGCGTTGCTAGTTTGATAGCCCTTGGTTTGAAAGACGACGTAAGGGAGTTATATTCGTCGCAATTTTGTGTTTCACCAATTTGTTTAGAAGAAACAGCGGTAGGTCTTATTACGATATTACCAATTGCATTTCCAGTTTGGCTGTTGGAATATTGAGAGTAAGTATTTCGACTGCATATTTGGTGTCTAACAGAAGTGATTGTCCGAAGCCTTACCATTAACCACAGTTATCAAAGAACACGACTGTTCTCCGGAGTGGTGATTTTCCTAAATTCGTCCATAGTTCAGTGAGTCTTGATTCCGTGTTCTCTTTTTCTCTCCCACAGATTTTTGTTCCACTACTCCAGGCTATCAAGAGATTCCCACCTTTATTCCAGTCGATGACACACTGCTTCCCAATCCTTCCTACCTAACGGCTATTGCTAACGCGATGGGCACGTTTACTGTTACTCCTCCTCAACATTTGTCAGGCTCGAAACTGGTTGCACTTCCCAGTCCATACAGCCCTCCGGTCGCTTGGTTGACGACGAACACATTCCCATTTGGACAATATCAAGGGCCCAGTTCGTTGGTACCATCTGAATTTTTGACGCCTCCCACTACGCAGTGCGGTTCATTGCTTCCTTCCTTGCTCGGGTTCCAATCAGCTGACAGTTTAGCTACTACTGCTCGGGTGAGAATCATTACCTCGAGTTGTTAATTGGTCGGGAATTTATACGTTTGCACTCCTCGTGGCAAAATTTTGGGAGCGCCCATATTTTTCTTTAGTGGATAGAATCCAGCCATATTTGCTCAACGGTTGATGCATGCCCTTAGAAGACAAACGAATAATTGGCGTACATTTTCAAGGAATTGAAGTGAGATATTCAAAAAGGGTAAAATGGGTACGACAGAACCACAGGACTACACCAGTTCGTTTCTGACTACAAGTTTTGATGATTTCGCCGCATAGTATCAACAGACTGCTGGATATAGTTTCGATAAATATATTGATGACAGTACAGACTGCTGGATATAGTTTCGATAATTATCTTGATGACAGTTTATTCATTCTTACTCCAAAGCAGTTGTCAGCTCATAGACACATGGGGTGCTCGCAGGTTGTTGCGTGTGTTGAGATGACAATTTCACGCTAGCCAGCCTGGCATCTTCAGAAACTCGCTGTTAATGAGGCGGGAGGTGTGACCCGCCGTGTTGTCTTCTTTGGAAATCGTCAAAATGAGTGGGAATAACAGTAAATCCCGCAACCACCTACAACAAATCAAACATGCCCAGCGGGTTTCATGCCGCCACGGCACCTGGCCGGGAAGACCTGACACGCGGGTCAATCGATCGATACAACCAGGACAATTACCGGATCGTCGTTCGAGGCGTCCGGCACGCCAGTCACTTCGACCAAGCACGAACACGTTCGTCTGTTCATATGTGAAAGCTCAGGTATGTCCAGCGTGCAGTAATGAAAACTCGCCTCGAATGTCATGCCCGGAGTGCAAACTCCGGCACGACCAAGAATATCCACTAATGAACCCCAATGAGAGCGAAACTCGAGTCCAGTGATTCCGCATCTGTGGTGTGGGCTCACCCGAATAATTGCTCTAGGAAAGGAGAAGAATTGTTCAAACGAGGCTGATGTGGATGTGCATTCCACAAATCTCGCAACAACTTACAAATGACAATTGTTCCGTTATTCGGATATGCATGCCACGCTTGTGGTATCGTTACCATTCATTTAGTTCTGTTGGCTTTTATGTTACAGACTAGCGTGTGGCATATAGGAAGTCATATTCAGTAATTCATGCACGTATGGTTGAAAGATGTTCTGAAACCACTCTGTTACTCCCTAACTTTCAATCAATTTCTGTATGAATGAATATGGTAGTACAGAAAAATGTTCAGCTCTAGTCAATTGAAAGCCAGCATAGAACCGGGGTGTCCACAATCTTGTCATCTATGGCTTTTTCTTGCTCTCCATTGTTCCTCCCTAAAGTTCTGGAAAGCTAGAACTCCAGCCCGAAGAATTATTTCGACATTGCTTAATTGCTCTCATAGCTTCAGATTTCTAGGATAGAAGTAACGGAGGTAAAGCTTGAAAACAAGATGGTCATATATAGCGAGATGCATTCGTTTGCCGGATTGTGTTGTTGTCAGCCGGGAATAAAACTGAATCTCAGGGGATACCCTTTAACTGCATGGGCTGCACAAGGGCCGCGTGTTTTAGTTAGCACGATAATCGAGTTATCAAAGTGTATTCTGTTGATATAAGGCTTATCAAACACGGCCGAAACATGAGTTGGTTTATGCGCGACACATTCAGTTGAAGAATATCTGAAAAAAAATGGACTTAGCGGCGATTCACTGGGCTCCTTCGGCAACAACTTAATCTGTAAATGAGGGTATTTCGCCGCTTGTATTAGGTTTTGTGTTCAAGTCGAAAATAAAATTGCTAGAGAGTACCGAACCCAGTTGATGGGGCCCAAGAAGGGTGAAGTCGCCAGTGGGCTTTCAAATAGTTTTCAGCAATCTTACGGGTCATGGCATACAGTTTTGTCACTGTTTATCACTGTTTTATCACTGTTTTAACTGCATGGTAGTAATGTCCTTCAGTACATGGCCTATTCGTCCGATCTCAACCTGTATTCCAGGTGAGCGAATACTGATCCATCCAATGCACTCCTTAGTCTAGCCCGTTCCTTCATGCATTCAGATTTTGGCTGTCATCCTGTGTGGTTCAGTTTTTTTAGGTTTAAACGATGTATCACTAGTATATACATCACTTTTGGCTGTTACGTCTTGTTTCAGAAGTCACATTTTTTTCTAGCTACTTCAGACTTACGGGGTGGTTGACGACTGCTCAGCAAATGTGCCAAACAGCACACCATCTTCGTCTCTACCGGTCTTCAACCCGTCGGTGCATACACTCAGGGGCCCCTCCCTTAACGGTTACACTTCATCACATGATTTTACACCTCCTTTGGTGGATGAGTGTTCAATGACTGCCGTGTCTAGTCATGCAAGATACTGGAGCGGAGGTTCTACCGATTCTGCACTTACTGAGAGCTTTGCGAGTATTCGTTTGCACTCTTCTGTTGACGATAGGCTCCCAGATGGAGTCCACAGCCCAGTCACACGTCCCCAGTCTTGTTCTTTGACTACCTCGAATTCGGCGGGTTCCACTGGTGATCACCACCCGAGTGTTCAGTTTGGAGGGCATTCAACAACCGTGGATGAGACTGTCTTCAGCAAGCCTGTACTTTGTTCACCTTCTCTATGTCAGGTGAGTCGAGTTTTCGTTGGGAGTTCAGTAATTGCTTGATTAATGGCCTTTGGTAGATAAGTGGGCTCGAAATCATCATCATCGACAGCAAGAGGGACAAGAATACGAGGACAGCACTACTTCAAAGCAAGTGCCCTGGAAGAGGACGGTTCCAAGTAGATTGCTGTGCGAGTGATAAGATGACATCCAAGAGGGCTCGAAATCCCTCTAGTTCTAGTTAACCGGTACTGCAGACGTTTGATTCCAGCGCTCTCAGTGGACATGTTGGTTAACTGCGTTTTGTCCATTCAGTTTCGTACTTTAAATCTTTCAGAATGTGTTGGCTATCCCGTTTTTAGTACGCTTTTCAAGCAATACTGTCGTGTTTCGCACCGCTGACCAATATGTGATCATGTGTAACTCGAATTCAGTTATTGTTTGTCCATTTCAGGAGGGCGTAAACCAAAAGGTGAATAAAGTTTGATTTCTTAGGAGCACACCTTGGGGGTCATAGAAATTCCACGTGTTATCGGCTTAAACTGCATTTGAAGACCCAGTCCGCTTCACTTCATACCTTGCGTTTAGCTTAATGCGTTGCAAAATCCGAGTAACTATTTCAGCTGTCCGATTTTTGTGGCATTTCTTCAAGTACATTTGTGCTCTGTGCAGCTGTATTGCAGTAGGTGTCAGCAAGAGTGATGACTGACAGTTAGGGTGACGAGGATGGTGGCGAGTTCCTAAATGTTTTATTTCCTTGTGTAACGGCGTTAGTTTATCCTCGTTACGTAGAGCTCCCAGCTCTACATGGTCTCTCAATGCTCAATCTACTGACGTCTTTCTGAGCTCTTCCTGGGAACGATTTTAGAGACCCGGGATATGCTGGCTACGTTGCGTTACATGGCTCGCATTCCATGCAGGCGCAACTACAACAAGTAATCTAAGTAATTTCGTCATGTGATTTTGTGTATGCTTTGCATCTTTAAAGGGCACCGTTATTGCTGACATAAGAGGCACTAGAGATGTGGGCAGTTGCACCCTGTCGACAGAGCATTACTAACGAAGTGATTGCTAGATCCTTGTGGCTGTCCTGCTTTCCTTTAATTTAGACACCTTTGAAATCGATGTGACACTAGGCTGCCGCAATGTTTACAATGTGGAAGTGCGTCAAGTTTTGTCTTCGGGTTGTGAAGCCTCGCCACTGTATGTCGAAAACCAAAGAAGACCGTTGGTATCTTTGATGTACTGCATATGTTTTACGGGGACGTCGGATTGGCGATGCTCAAGTCTGCTCAAAAGAGGATAAGTGTCAGCGAAAGAATATGCAGAAGAGGTGAAGCAGCAATTCACTCACAAAATCATCGTCTTGGGCTATGCGCTGAGCAACTCACCTGGTCTTTTTAACCACAACCTCTGGAAAGGAGCTATGCATTGAAGGCAATAGCTTTGATACACGAGCGCCATTGAGGGCGCGAGTGGGCCATGTCTCACAATGTCTCCGGCCATTGATGTGGCCCGTCTCGGGGTTCCCATCCAGGAGCATAGAAACCAGCGCGCCATCAACAACAAAAATCCAGCGTGAGATGTCAATCCTTCAACGCGAAATTGCACCTGATTCGGATGGACCCTACCTCGCACTTTTCAAAAACGTTAGTGGGGTCCTGCCAACAGTCTGACGACCATAATACAGAAGGTTCGAACTGGGCCTCTGCATCTCTACTTCTCCTGTCTAGACTTGGGCAACCTGGTAGTATCCCAGCTTTCGCGCTTCCTTCGGATGACATGGTAGCTAGGTACCGAAAGGGTGTTGCGGCTGATCGATAATCCAGAAGTTTCTGAATGAAAACAACATTAGAATGGAGCTTCTCGACCTTCATTCCAGTTTTAAAAAAGGGCAGAAGAACATCAGACGAAAACCATCATGGTATCAACCTGGTATCCGTCCCATCTAATTCGCTCTCTGGCATTGTTTTTCGCAGGTTGACCGATTATCAGGACAGACAGATTCGATTAAAAATCAAGCTGGGTTTCACCTTGGTGGGGGATGCATAGACCATATCTTTACCTTGAGACAAATTCTTGAACAGCGCTACTCCTTCAAACGTCTTCTTTCTTGATCTGAAGACTGCTTTTGAATCGGTCATCAGAGACTTTTGGGGCCTCTGACGATGGAGGGTAAACTTCCAGATTTATGTCCCTTATGGAGGCGTGCGAACTATTGTGGGTGCGTGTGGGTATACGGGAAGCTTTCGTCTGAGTTCACCACGTCCAGTAGCGTAAGATGAGGTTGCCCTACCTTGCCTTTATTATTAATGTGCTGCTTGAAGTTACTCTGCCTGCCTCCAAAACTTCGGTGGTCGCAATGCGCACGGGGATGTTCGCTCACAGACAATGATTATGTAGATGATATTGTTCTCCTTGGTTAATACCCTCTAAAATGCAAACCATTTTGAATAGCCTGACCAACTCTGCTGCACGGTTTGGCGTGCGCCCCACACCTGCAAACTGTGTTGATACAAGACTGGGTGGGATCAAACCGAAACCTGATACTTGCAAACGAGCCAATCGACATGGTAGGTAAATTCGTTTACGTGGGCAGCTGTATAAGTTCCGGTGGACTGGCCGGAGATGAGTGGGGAAGACCAGAGTAGCTTTTGCTAAGCTGCGGCTTCTAAGGAACCGACGTGAGGTCAGTTTGTTCGTCAAGTTCAGAGTCTACCTTGCGGCAGTGTGATCCATACTGCCTTATGGATCAGAAATGTGGTCTTTACGAGCAGAGGACATATGAAAGTTGTCAGTTTTTGGCCATTGGTGTCTCCGAAGCATTGGTGGAGTCTGATTGGAGGTATTCCAGATGGACTCCCACGGTAGCTGAATTACCTAAGCTTCATAGATTATACTGGTTGGGACATGTACTCCTCATGCCAAAAGACCATCTGCCTTGCAGAGCTCTTTTCGTCAAGCCCTATTTTGAGTGGAGGCAACCAAGTAAACTGAGTTGAGTTGGCAACTCCGTGGATAGGGATGCTGGGACTCAGTCCACTAACTGTTAGTGACATTGGCAGAAGTGGCTCAACCGCGCAGTCAGTGGCGCTCGTGTCTGAAAGCTATCGTCTTCAGTGTGTAGCTACGCGGTTCCCGAGGCTTGGCTGTGTCTTACACTCTCCCAATTTCCGGTGATCGAAGCTGTAGTAGCTGGAACTAATGTGCCCATGGTACACGGTTTATAGCTCATAAATTGATTGCTCAAATGCAGTGAATGTTTTTGTCAACAAAACTGCTTGTCCAGCTGACAACTTAATTCAGCCACACCAGTCAGGCTGCTTAGATGATCAATTGTTTCGCCGTATCCGCTGTGCTGAAACACCTTCCAAACGGAACACCACAAGGTGGGCAACTATTTACTTGAATTCGGAGTTTGGAAAACAGCAAGGGCATGCCCTCTGCGACGATGGGATGTAGGATATTTACCACATAACTGACGGTGCCTTGCAGCCAGTGAAGTTGGTTTTTCACCTCCTGCTATTCCTAATTATTAGCTCACCCTCCATCATGAACTGACGTCGCCAAAAGCTGGGGTGACTCGAAACACCTTTCACAGTTCACACAGCTCACGATAATTTTCAGAGCGAATAGGACTTTACGCAACAACTGGTCCTCTGGCATACGAAGTACGCGTAATCTATCGAGTGTGACCGGCTGATCTGTTTGCGTTTCTGGAAACCATCTGGCGTACCTTACAGCATTAGCGACCTGATGTTCCCACCAAATCCATTAAGTGCTTCGGGCAGGGCGGTTCGCTGTAACCGGTTCCGTCATATATAAGCGCTCTGACTCACAACTTGTTACGATGAAGTGAAGCCAATGTATCAACATACAACCTACCACGAAATCCTGCAACATTAGGCGGAAATGTTTATGTAGTTCAAGATGTATTCTGTCTAGAATCATCTCAATTTCATCCTGAACATCCACGTACATGGCAATCAGTAACCGACTGACCTGGGAACCTGATTACGGTTGGCCGTGGAAACTAGGTGGATTCCACAGGTGAAACAGGGGAAGCGACCTGAATCCGCTCTTGATGGATGAGAATCCCATGTCCGTCCAGGCTCGAAAGTCGCTGTTGGGAGACACAAGTCAGCCAGGCGCTGGGTCTCCACAGTGGGCTGATCTTGTGAACAGTCCAAAGGAACTGGACACTGATGGTCGAGCCGAAGAAGACACACATGCAATCGGTTTCTCAAATGAGCGATTTGTGCAAGACGACTTAGAACAGTGGGATGTTGTAAACGTATGGGGCAGCTTTCGTTGTCACCACAGCTGTGACGATCAGCCTGAGAAGCAGCACTGGAATCCCTTCCTTCACTTTGCTTCTCACTCGAAGCAAAATGAGCCACAAATAGAGGAGAAAACACGTTGACAGCCTCCACACACCAATTGATGATAAGCAAAATCAATTGAGGTTCTTCCCTAACTGCATCCAACAGGTGTACTTCCTGCGCTGCATCCGAATCGGGTAGATGTCCCGATGGCAATAGTAACAATGGACATCCCAAAAGGGCATCAATGGCTGAAAAGATCAGAGCAAGCGAAGCTTGATATGATACAAAACGATAAGATGAAATTGTGATCAAGTGTATGGTTACCGAATGCAGGAATATCGAATCCGGCACAGTACCCCATTTGTCTAATGCCTTGGCCTTGAACATGATCGTATGGCCAAGCATGCAGATAGATGGGCTGTCGATTTCTGTCTTCGTTTTTAATTCCGAAAAACTATGTAAGCAAAGTTTCTAAATCCACTCGAATCGCGAGTGAGTTCATTTTGATTTGACGTGCAACACTCGAGAGAACACTGGAGGCTAATAACTTTCATGCGTGGAGGATTAAGCAGAGCAAATATTCTACAACAGTTCTTGTCATCCCACATGAATTTTCACATGCCGCTGCATTTAAATTTATGCTGAATACACTATGTGATCGAATCCAAAACGACAATGCGCGTCGAGTTCGTGCAAGTCCTTGGTAGTGGGTGAGTGTCAACATATCCCTCCGATCAGGATCCAGGTTACAGATTCAAGGGTGAAGGAGAATTTGTTACCAACAGCTCAAGATCCTAAGAGAAACGAACTAAACTTCAGCAAGGCTCTTTTGAGTCGCGAGAACAAGAAGGGCTTGTCATCTTAGTTACCGTTCTGGGAATATTTGTGTATAAACATACAGGCAAAGTCATGAATGAAAGTAACGTGCTTTCACTTCTCATAGCGAGCAATATACGACCCTTTTGTCTGTCCGTATGCAATCGATCCTCATGATATAGTACACACCGAATACTAAAACGATCCATCGGCGTGAGGTGTTAACAAGAAGATTCCACCATTGCCACGTTTTACATTCACTCTTAGATGGAAAACAAGAACGCATGAGTAGCCAGTTCACTATTACCTTCCCCGAGTGCCAGAATAATGAGTTCGGTGTCGCTGAGTAAATAATAATATCACACTTGTTGGTGTTAGCAAATGTGAAAGCACGCTGTGCAAGTTGAGTAAACCAGCTCCGAACCTAGCTGTTTTCACGCTTACGTGGTTAGCTTCGTTTTACTCTGGGAGGACTTGCCCTTTGTGTGTCAACACGGCCCCTTTTCCGGAAAAATGCGAATCAGCTACTGATTTTTAGCAATCCTCGCCTTTGTCAACCAACTCGACCAACGGTGGTCATAGGATTAAGTAACGAGAACATACGGCAGCTAGGGACCAGTAACGTACTGTAAATACCGAAAATATGGTATACGCTCGTGATACGACAGCCTCCGAGTAGGGACGGCACTTCTCAACTCATAAGTTATCTGTCAAGCCCTAATCAGACTGGAGATAACAGAATGGTGGCCGGTCGAGGACAAAAGCCCCAGTTTGACTCCTTGAAGGCATCGCACTGCAAGTTGTAGATTGACCGATGAGCCTCACCGACGGTTGGAGACACTTCCAGATGTGAAGCAACGTCACAGTCAATGATAAGCTCCGCCTTATAGTTTGTCACTGGATACTTATTCGTATCTCAGCCATCATCTAGTTCTTCTGTTTGTGAATTTTTTCGTCCTTCTGTACCAAAACTAGCCACAGTACAGTACCGATGGTAATTATTTTATGCAATTCGTTCCGCAATACGATTATAGATTTCATAAATTGATAACGTCGAGACTTGAAGTGATATGTGCTATACACTCTTTAAGTCAGGGGTTACTGACCTAAGTTCCTTCCTCCAACAGAGGATATCTGCCACCTTAGGGTGAGGTGTCACCCCGGTGGGTTCATATTCTCTACAGAAATCTCGCCTGTTTGCCTTAAATAGGCTCTCCGGTATTGCGGAAACTTTACTGAAAACCTTCTGAAGAGTCCTTTATTGAGGCAGATGGGTCAGTCGACGCAACCATAATGGTTCCAGAGTTATAGTTCAAACGCAATAACTCACGAGCTTCCAGTGGGTACTGGTGGAGTACCAGTGACGCATTCGGGCTGCTTAGCTGAGGTCCAAATCCAGTTGCGCAGTGCTGACGTCATCGTCATCATTGTCAGCTGTAATAACCGCGTACTCGTCATACAGTGATTGCAGCTGCCGCAGTTTCGTTCACCGATGATTTGGGGGAGGGGGTAGGTAGCTGCGCATTGCAGGCGCGAACTGGTAAGTTAGTGCATAAATCCAGCACTGCCAGTGGGCTGTCAAGTGGGGGGTTGGAAAAGGAGCTATGCATTGAAGGCAATAGCTTGCATGCACGAGCGCCATTGAGGGCGCGACTGGGCCATGTCTGACAATGTGGCCAGCCATTGATGTGGCCCGTCTCGGGGTTCCCATCCAGGAGCATAGAAACCAGCGCGCCATCAACAACAAAAATCCAGCGTGGTCAATCCTTTCCCATCCAGGAGCATAGAAACCAGCGCGCCATCAACAACAAAAATCCAGCGTGAGATGTCAATCCTTCAACGCGAAATTGCACCTGATTCGGATGGACCCTACCTCGCACTTTTCAAAAACGTTAGTGGGGTCCTGCCAACAGTCTGACGACCATAATACAGAAGGTTCGAACTGGGCCTCTGCATCTCTACTTCTCCTGTCTAGACTTGGGCAACCTGGTAGTATCCCAGCTTTCGCGCTTCCTTCGGATGACATGGTAGCTAGGTACCGAAAGGGTGTTGCGGCTGATCGATAATCCAGAAGTTTCTGAATGAAAACAACACCATTAGAATGGAGCTTCTCGACCCTCATTCCAGTTTTAAAAAAGGGCAGAAGAACATCAGACGAAAACCATCATGGTATCAACCTGGTATCCGTCCCATCTAATTCGCTCTCTGGCATTGTTTTTCGCAGGTTGACCGATTATCAGGACAGACAGATTCGATTAAAAATCAAGCTGGGTTTCACCTTGGTGGGGGATGCATAGACCATATCTTTACCTTGAGACAAATTCTTGAACAGCGCTACTCCTTCAAACGTCTTCTTTCTTGATCTGAAGACTGCTTTTGAATCGGTATTCAGAGACTTTTGGGGCGTCTGACGATCGAGGGTAAACTTTCAGGTTTATGTCCCTTATGGAGGCGTGCGAACTATTGTGGGTGCGTGTGGGTATACGGGAAGCTTTCGTCTGAGTTCACCACGTCCAGTAGCGTAAGATGAGGTTGCCCTACCTTGCCTTTATTATTAATGTGCTGCTTGAAGTTACTCTGCCTGCCTCCAAAACTTCGGTGGTCACAATGCGCACGGGGATGTTCGCTCACAGACAATGATTATGTAGATGATATTGTTCTCCTTGGTTAATACCCTCTAAAATGCAAACCATTTTGAATAGCCTGACCAACTCTGCTGCACGGTTTGGCGTGCGCCCCACACCTGCAAACTGTGTTGATACAAGACTGGGTGGGATCAAACCGAAACCTGATACTTGCAAACGAGCCAATCGACATGGTAGGTAAATTCGTTTACGTGGGCAGCTGTATAAGTTCCGGTGGACTGGCCGGAGATGAGTGGGGAAGACCAGAGTAGCTTTTGCTAAGCTGCGGCTTCTAAGGAACCGACGTGAGGTCAGTTTGTTCGTCAAGTTCAGAGTCTACCTTGCGGCAGTGTGATCCATACTGCCTTATGGATCAGAAATGTGGTCTTTACGAGCAGAGGACATATGAAAGTTGTCAGTTTTTGGCCATTGGTGTCTCCGAAGCATTGGTGGAGTCTGATTGGAGGTATTCCAGACGGGCTCCCACGGTAGGTGAATTACCTACGCTTCATAGATTATGCTGGTTGGGACATGTACTCCTCATGCCAAAAGACCATCTGCCTTGCAGAGCTCTTTTCGTCAAGCCCTATTTTGAGTGGAGGCAACCAAGTAAACTGAGTTGAGTTGGCAACTCCGTGGATAGGGATGCTGGGACTCAGTCCACTAACTGTTAGTGACATTGGCAGAAGTGGCTCAACCGCGCAGTCAGTGGCGCTCGTGTCTGAAAGCTATCGTCTTCAGTGTGTAGCTACGCGGTTCCCGAGGCTTGGCTGTGTCTTACACTCTCCCAATTTCCGGTGACGAAAGCTGTAGTAGCTGGAACTAATGTGCCCATGGTACACGGTTTATAGCTCATAAATTGATTGCTCAAATGCAGTGAATGTTTTTGTCAACAAAACTGCTTGTCCAGCTGACAACTTAATTCAGCCACACCAGTCAGGCTGCTTAGATGATCAATTGTTTCGCCGTATCCGCTGTGCTGAAACACCTTCCAAACGGAACACCACAAGGTGGGCAACTATTTACTTGAATTCGGAGTTTGGAAAACAGCAAGGGCATGCCCTCTGCGACGATGGGATGTAGGATATTTACCACATAACTGACGGTGCCTTGCAGCCAGTGAAGTTGGTTTTTCACCTCCTGCTATTCCTAATTATTAGCTCACCCTCCATCATGAACTGACGTCGCCAAAAGCTGGGGTGACTCGAAACACCTTTCACAGTTCACACAGCTCACGATAATTTTCAGAGCGAATAGGACTTTACGCAACAACTGGTCCTCTGGCATACGAAGTACGCGTAATCTATCGAGTGTGACCGGCTGATCTGTTTGCGTTTCTGGAAACCATCTGGCGTACCTCACAGCATTAGCGACCTGATGTTCCCACCAAATCCATTGAGTGCTTCGGGGACACCGATAATAATGGAATAATCATTCAGCTGATGGTCAAACACAGGGAGTCTTTGATGTTCGCGCGCAACACCCATGTCACTTATTCGCAGCTTTGTACGCTCTGCGGTTGACAGCCAAACTGATGTCGTGTGGGTGACACAAATGCAGGTGACTGACCCGGCGGTCCATTTCTTATTCTCCGGTTTCTCAGTAATCGGTAGTGTAACAGCTGGAACAACATTTCCTGGGTACATGGCATATTGCTTGACAGGTGAAATGTAATCAACTGTGACGCTATTTATTATGGATATCGGCATTCTTCCCACTGTAGTTGACTTCAGTCTTTAAAGCAGTGGATTCCCCATTTGCTGGTTCGTCACCAACCCTAATTTCTCACTTGTCGCCACGGGACTTTGTGCACACATGTCTGAATGTGTGAATAAAGTCATGTTATTGGTGGTGATGGAAATTCCTGTGGGTGTAAAAGTTACGTATGCTTATCACGAGTACACAATCAGCATTACTCTCTGTCCCTTCGTGTTTCTAGTATTGCTGCACAGGCACAACCAGACCGTCACCCACACAACGCTCCCACCATGCTTGTGCCTCCGCTGCCGTTGTTACAGCCTTGTTGTTGTCCTGGCTTCTAGCCGCACTACTTCAGTTTTCAGACCTATCTATATT
The DNA here is from genome assembly GCF_000715545.1 of Opisthorchis viverrini. Taxonomy (NCBI): domain Eukaryota; kingdom Metazoa; phylum Platyhelminthes; class Trematoda; order Opisthorchiida; family Opisthorchiidae; genus Opisthorchis; species Opisthorchis viverrini. Next base: position 555,852 of record NW_008751879.1, on the reverse strand, counting down.
CTATCCAACAACTGGCCTGGCGAATTTCTTGTTGTACGTAAAACTTGTTTCAGATGTGTCTGACCGTGTGTATCGGTGTGTGTGTGTGTGTGTGTGCCAGCTTTCGTCCGTTAGTACATCGGCGTTCGCATGTTTTTCGATTTTGATCCAGAGTTCGGACGGTAAACACGGTACAGCGACGCCTCTATCTAGTCCAGTTGTCCACTGGTTCACACCGTTTCCGTTTTCAGTGCGCACATGTATTGCAAACTCCTAATGCTCCTCTCTGTGGATTATGGCTGTGCGTTCTCTGACCTAGATGTATACTCTTTCTGTTCTGATCGTATCGGAGACGGATTAAGTTCAATTTTTTGATATCGGTTTGTGACGTGACACGAATCGGTAACCACTTTATTTTAGCCTCCAAGCGAGCTGCAGCTCTGTGAGTACTCTCTGTACTCTCTCCTAAGTTGCCAAAATTTCAGATGATGCGACTTCTAGTAGATCAGGCTTTATCGACGTCAATCTTTTGTTTCAGGAATGCATGGGAAACCATTGGTGGTTTAATTGCTGGGTGGCTTTTCGCGTTTGAAGTAAAAACTTTGTCAGACTACTTGACCAAGTTATGGGACGGGCTTAACAAGCCAGTAGAATCTCTTTCTGTTAACAGGCTTTGTTACGTCGTTTCAGGAGGACTTGGTAAACAGTCGGTAGTTTTTAACTGGGCAACATTTCGCCTTTGACACAAAAGTTTCATCAGGCCACGTGAGCAGGTCACCAAAGGGGCCAGGTTATAAGGCAGACGGAGCCAATCAGTGAGTCCTCTTCAGATTATCACACTAGATCAGTGCTGAGTGTCAAGTAACAACTCATGTCGGTTGGTGTGGTTGCCAAAATCTTGAATTGATGGTTGGAGGAGTTTCAGATTAGTTCCGATGGGCTCTTTTTCCTTAATCTTCCACTTCAGGGTGCTTCAATTGATGATTCACCGCGGGTGACACTGGTAGATTTTCGTTGGTCTTCGTGGGCATGTGAATGTTGCGACAATTTAGTTGAGGGGATGGGAGGTGGGTAAGGTTAAGTGGGATTCAGATGATGAATACTCCTCCTGATAATCACACACCAACACGTGTTAACTCAACTGATCCAAAACCGTTATCCACACGATTGCCAGTTCCACGCCTTCTATTATGGTAATACTGGGATGCTTGGGGATTTCTGCCGCCACGTCTCTGTGACGTGGACCGTAGTCCTCGCCTCAAAACCTCAACATTTTCTAAATCTATTTAGTGTCCCGTGTCCGTGCGTGTTCCGAAATTGCCGAGTTTTTCACCAACGCTTGATAATCATCAGTGTTTCTTAGCAGCCTGGTTATTTTTCTCCTATGCTCTCCGATTCTGATATGAACTTCCCTGGCCGTTTGAACCATGTAGACCTTCAGTCGTTACACTTAATTTCGTAGACATACACAGAATTAGTTGTCGATAATGACTGAGTTCTACGTGTCGAGAAGAAAAGTCTATAAATAGCCTTCGATCGCCGTCTTCTGAAGCAGATGAACTGGACCATCAGATTCCTTCTATTCCATCGGCTCTAGTACTCACTTGGTCGTACTAGCTAACAAACTGATATAGCCAGCTTTTGGTGGGATATCTTGCTGATTAGTTCCGCCTCTCCTGAAGCTCGACTAACCTTGTAACCTAGTTACTTAGCTGAAGCTTTCGTCTCCCCTAGGAATTTACGAAATTTTGCGAAGCTTCAAGAGTTTTCCAACGAATATTAAGCTCCTATTGGATAATTCTGGTCACTATGGGTCCATGAACGCTCACCCTTTTTACCCTTTTGTCTTGTGTCCATAACAGACTCCGGTTCTTCCTACTGTGATCTCCCCTTGTTATTCGGATTCTTGTTTCTCACAACGATCTCCGGTTCAATCCACGCCAATCTACGGGAACGCCACCCAGCTCTGTCATGGTGTGCTTAATCCCGGGCCTGTCTGTTCCGTCAACACCATTGGTCTAGCTGCATCTGCTGAAGGGCCAGTTTACTGTGTTCCACCGGCGTTCTCTTCCGGGCATGCACCCAATTCTCTGCAGTTCTTTTGTTTCCACCCGCCTTCAGTCTCATCATCAGTCAGTAATTGCCTCACGACAAGTGGTGTCCCGTTATCTCCCTTTCCATCATCTATCGTTCCTAACGGAACCCAGCCTTCCTACAACAACACAACGCAAACGTCTTCTGGTGGTCTTTTGATTGTCGGCACCACACAGCAAGTGAAAAATGCATTATCTGCAATGCACCTGAACCCAAGACTTCCATCAGACATTTCGTCGGCTTCATCCAACCAAACATTATCTGGTCGAGCATCAATTAACACCTTTGCAAACCATTTTGCTACTTCCTTTCCACCGGATGCTCCGCTCCGTCTGGATCTTATTCAACCCCACCACCCACCAGAAACTGCTCCACCACAAGCTTCACTTGATCAGACTACAACTAGATGATATGCAACTGCTACAAATGAAACGGATACTTTACCTCCTTTAAACCGGATCTGTGATCCACAAGGTAGAGACTTCCTATGATCACCTCACGTTGGGTTGAGTTTAGTCACTTTACGCGACGGTTATTTAGATAACTGCACATAACTATACATATAACTTTCTATTGTTCTTGCGATTGCGACTGTTATTCATAGCTCCAACCGGTGCATCCCGCGGGCTGTATTTGCCGTGCTTCCACAGGTGCCTTATTGACCAACACATACTTTGTTTGGGCTTTGTTTCTTTGGCCAAATACTTTCTTCTGCTGATTTTTTGCCCCTTCCCCTGGGGGCTTGTTTTGTTTTCGTACGCACAGTGGTTTATTTTTTATCAGGCTAATAGTCATGCAAGATTCCCCACTGTTTTTTTATCGTCATCGATTCAGTATTCGTTCTGTCTATTATTACACCTATCACTCAGTATTAATTTCTATTCCCGTATATTTCACTAACGGCAGCTACATGGTTCATTCTATTACATCATTTTTTACCTGCTATCGGTCAACAATCAGTCGTTTTTTTGTCGATGAATTTTTTTAATTTCTTCTTTTACAATTGTCTGCTACCGATTCAGTGCGGTTTAGCGAACACATTCGATCGGTTGTACAAAACCGTTCGCCTTATCTTGTTATCCGGCGTTATTTAAGAGTACAGGTCTTTGGCTTCTATGAGTTACTTCTGGTTTTGCATGTTTGGGATAGTCTCTATTTTTCCCGTTGCTGCAGATCTTGTTTGAGATTTTTTGGTGACCGCGGAATGCGTATCGTATTTTATGGTCACGTGAATGCATATTTGGGTACCTTGTTGGTTTTATTAACTCCCATTAACACGAGGCCTTTTCTTTAATCGAGTGATTTTGAACTTGGTCGTGTGCAAAAGTGACTCTGTACCCTTAAAGATTACGAGTGCGACGTACGAGGCGGGCGTTTAAAGTTGTTCGTTTCACTTGCTGCGCAATGTGGTCTTCGCTAGCGGTGTTGAGTTATTTCTTCCGGACGCGGTCTTCCCGCATCGCGTTGTTACACGCCTTCAGTTAAGTTGTTGTAAAATTAAGAAAGTATCGATTTTTACCTTTGAGGATGATGGTTGTGATAGATACAAGTGGAGCTGCCGTACTATGATTGGTCGTGATCATCGTGAACAGTGGATACTGGCGTTTGATCGCTACATAACAGCGATAAAGGGGAAGATAAGGACTATTGCAATGAAGACCCTAGAAAACGATCAAGATTAAAGTGTCAGCTTATAAGCGTCGCAGGAACACTTTTCTTGCAGTTTTCAGTAACCGGCTACCATACTCATCACAAGAGTCAGTGCACGAACGGTGATCCTACTTGAGGTCGACAGTCCGCCTCAGAGTTGTCAGCAGGATCCGCATTTGGACTAGTTATCTCCCACATTTCCGTGCATGTGGACTCTCATTTGAACAATAGTCGCCCCCCCATATCTTGTTCATTCGACTGAGTTGTGTGAAGTAGGAATGAGTGGATGAAGTAACCGTAAATATCGACGGAACCAACGTTCGTCGAAATACTGTGTGGGTTAGCTTTCAATGGTAAGCTCTGCGCTGTTATTCGGAATAAGCACTCTGATCTCCGTTGCAGCTCGACAGCTATAGAGCTGAAGACAACTCGATGATTAAGGACAGAAAAGTCAGCGATTTGGACGCAACCCTGGTACCTCGACTACTTCTTTGTAGGCTTGGGCAATCTAGCATTATCTCAGTCTTGGTGCCTCCGTGGGGTAGCATAGTAGCTACGCGCGGAAAGGGTGTCACAGCCACACAATTATTATCGTTTTTCTGTTAACAGCTATCACTGGGTTGCTTTAGAGGTTAACTCAAATGGTTCTATCTTTATACAGGCTGCAAAACAGGTACATCGACTCCTCGCTTATGCTGTCCTCTTCACAGCACCACCATGTTGAGCTTCAGAGCGGAGTCTGTTCAGTCGCATTTCTCACCAAACTCTTCAGAATAGGCGGAACGTTACACTTGTTTCGTGATCTCAGTCATGTTGCAATCATACTGCATCGTGACCTACCTGGACTACCGCCAGAATACGGTACATCCACAGGAAGGGTGAACTAAGTGAACTATGGGAGGTGACGGGTTGGACTTGGTGGCTAAGAAGAATTGAATTTCCGAGCCAGGTGCAATCTGGTCTATAATTTAAAACATAGTAACTTCATCGTGACCTACCTGGACTACCGCCAGAATACGGTACATCCACAGGAAGGGTGAACTAAGTGAACTATGGGAGGTGACGGGTTGGACTTGGTGGCTAAGAAGAATTGAATTTCCGAGCCAGGTGCAATCTGGTCTATAATTTAAAACCATAGTAACTTCACATTTCATACAACACTGGATAAATTGGTCGTGACATTCACACCAGTACATGATTTCTTCATTAATAGAGCCAGCTAGGTGTCACAATTTTTAGGTTTGTTGCAATGTCTCATCAGCAGTCGTTTGAGGGTTGGTTCAAGTCAGAAAGAATGTGAGTGGCAGCTTTTCTATCGTTAATTACTGCATCAGCTCGGCACCCCCAATCTACACAAACTTGGGCAGTTCATACACTCCATTTTGTGCACAGCCCAACTGAACTGACATCACTATTGGTCCATAATGTTCTTCACTCTTTCATAGTGTCAAGGATAAATGGCTAGTTGCGTCAGAATACTGGGTGAATTCCCAAGCCATAATTTATCCCACAGAGTTTTCCGCATGATGCTATCACACTCTGTATGATCAGCAGTCGAAACCGGTACACTTCATTCCGTCGGTATCCCCTACAGTCCTGTCGGTCCCTCACATATTTGTGCACTCCGGCTGTAGGAATTACCACTACCTCTGTGAAAAATGTCTTTCGTTCGTGATTTCGCTCTATATTGATAGCCCTTGCACACGGTTTTCCGTGAAGGTGTTCAACAACAAGGATTTTTTTATAGGCAAATTTGCTTGTAGTATATAGTATACCTAACCTTGTCTAAAGACTTCTCGCCGATTGGCGATGAAACGTTTGCGAACAAGTTGCAAAACTGGGTGAACATATCAACAACAAATAAACGTACGAGCTACCACTATTTCGCAACAATGCAACGCTTCCACTGAAAACTCATTTTAAGAATCACCGACCTTTAAACTAGGTGTGTTGTACGCGATACCCTATACGGAGGCGGTGTTGGCGAAGACAACGAAAAAATATGTTCCGGTTGCGGGCGCTAATCTTAGAATGGCGATGTATTTGGACTATTTGT
>NW_008751879.1:489318-548963 GCF_000715545.1 Opisthorchis viverrini | reverse complement strand
AACGGCCCTTCGTTTTCGTCACCTTGTTAAATGGAGTTCACGGTAAGGATGGAATGCAAAAAAACATTCGGGAGACATATAAAGGTACATTAAAGAATGCATATAACGTACGTTTTTGATGGACCCATCGATAGTTCTGTAGTACGGAGCTGCTGTTCACTCTCTACTCCTGCGGTGTCCCGTTGTCGCTCGTTGAATTCTACACTAAGTATCCCGTGTTTAGAGACAGTAAAAAATATGGAACTCTGTCCATAATTCAGAAGTGATATTCCATAGGTATGTAACCAGAACTTTTTTAAAAGTGCTGTCATATAGTGATTGAAATAACCCAAGCCTGATTTAGCAGAATGGCACATCCAATAAGGCTCACTTCAGAGTTTCAACCACAAAACATCTGCGATATTTCATCGGGCAAAATTTGGACCATACTACTATGAAATTCTGTGTATGGTTGAGTGTCAGGTGCAGAAGCCGGATAATTCCTGGTGCTAATTTTTGGGCTTCGCTAAGATTGTCCTAATGTGAGTCGTCGTATGGGTTCCACGCCACTGGTTGACTTATTATCGCCTAAATCAATGGTTTGAAACAGATATCCATAAATGTGGTTAGAGCTGAGCATACAAAGCGGTTGTACGGAATGGCATACGCAATAAAGGTATTTTCAACGTGAGTGTGGAGCTTGCTCTTTTCCTTACTCTCTTCCATGGTTCCTCTCTTGGGGGTAGGCATGTATGCCAGCACCACGGGCCGCAAGTTTACGCGAACGAATACAGTCTGGTACAATTATCCGGTTGTTCCCATTTCGACCCTTAGACGACCATGGTGTCTGAAGTGAATTTCCATAACTGCTGGCCTAAGCGGACCAAAGCTGTTATTAACTTACCATCACAAGATCGTCTAAGTGAGACGGCGAGTGAAACAGCTTATTGATCCACCGTTCGTATGCACTTTCCTTTGGGCTATATTTCCGGTCTTATCCAGATTTACAGGGTGTCCAAAAGGTTCTGAATGAAACACCATCATCGCTGACAGTAATACACCAGTAGTTCACGGTTTTGCTTCACTGCCAGACACCCAATGAGAATATGAGGAGCAATCTGAGAACATCCAAGCAAATGTCGGTAAGAAACGGGAACGAGTAGGGACTAAGTGCAAGAAAAAAGGAAACATTTGGGAGTAAAAAGCAATGGAAAAAGTGCAAAACAATGAAGTAAGCACAGCTGAACCTCCATATTATTTGCAGGATTGATTTTACATCATTTCCCAGCCTAACCTAGTGGTCCACTGTGCCGCGCAAGTAGTTAATGTGTTTTCGTTTTTTTTTTCTAGATACAGTCCAGTACGGATGATTATTTCGGCTGAGTTATACAGAATTCGTATTTTATCAGTGTTCAGACTTAGCTACCGAAGTGCAATCGATCGCTGTTACTCCGTCGGTGCTGTTCAGTCCACGCAAGATAGCTCCAACCCTTATCTTCTGAAAACCCACTGGACCGATGCGTCAGAACTGGCTGACCATCTTTTCAAGCGAATTGTTGCTGTCAATGAACATTTTGTTGTTGTGGATAAGCCTGCTGGTCTATCCGTTTGGGGCCATGCTCTTTCAAAGTTGGAAGCCCTGAAGCTCCTTCGACCCAAGGTATGGTTGTTAAAAAGTTCACGCAAGTGATCAGATTTTGCCGTAATTTCTCTGGTTACTTCGGCTCAGATGTATGCTCTGTTCTGCTGTACAAAGTTTGTTTTGGCCTTCACTACTCAGTGGTGATATCACTGAATTTCGGCGTCTCGGTTGCGCTGCCTTGCCTAGCTTGGCGACCAACACCCATTCAGGGACGATCTGTTTTCTGCTATCCACATACCTATACTTCTTCAATGCTAGTTGACTTTTTTCACTCACTTTTTATAACCTGAACGACTTCCTGGTGAACAAGAATCGGTGTTTTGGAAACTAACCATCTACGAAGTATTTCCGAAGAACTTTTCAGCTACTGAACCTACATACTGAGGAAGCTCTACTGCAATGCGAAGCTTGAATTGTATGAATTGTATGAATTGTATGGTCCTTCTTGCGGTATTCCTTGTGGCATGATCCCTTTTTCTATGGTCATCCTAACAATAGTTGTCAGGCTTGAAAGGCTTTAATAGTCAGGATTATGTTGAAAAAGAAAGCATTAACAACGACCATGGTATCATCGAGCATGTTGAATTGAAACGCCTGATGTATGGATGAATTGTTCTGGAGAACAAAGATCCGGTTTAGTTCCGCAGACTGTATTTAGCAGTCTAACAAATCAAGCACGATATTCAATGCAGACGGTGTTTAACTTCAATTTCATTGATATCTAGTTTTTGATACTTGATTCTTGTTTAGTTTGTTCTAGACTTGAAGTAGAGCACCCATACTCTATAGTGACCATTTTCATATCAGCGTCCCTCACAAAATTTGTTCATCATTTTCATCGTAAAATTTCAAAGGCAGTGACCTATCAATCACTTGCGTATAGAACCCGCGAACAGCTCCCTCCATTCTTATATTCCCTGTCCACTGCATCCTAGTTTCATTTGCCTTTGGTGTGAGTTACTGTGCATGATTCACCTTCCACATCAACACCGTTGTGGAGTGAAATATGCGTGAGAGCCAGCTCACTCATGTCTATGGACAGCTAGACACACGTTTGGGACCCTCGTTTCGTGATGACGAGAGAGTCCATTGAAAGCAATTCAGGCTAATCGATCGATCTTAGGTTAGTCGGACCATTAATCCATCAAAATTACCGTTTGGGCACAGCGAGCTCCTTTTGTACACTGTACAAAACTTCCTGAAAAAGCAATTCAGGCTATTCAATCGATCTTAGGTTAGTCGGACCATTAATCCATCAAAATTACCGTTTGGGCACAGCGAGCTCCTTTTGTACACTGTACAAAGTAGACTTCCTGAAGGTAGGCCGCCAGAGAGGAATGGGTCTTTGGGAGGTGATTAACCTTCCTTCACAATCGAATGTGTGTTTACGTTAAGAAGAAGTTTCAGGGAGGCAGGTAGGCCAAGAGGACATTGTCCGAGAGTATGACGTATGAAAATGGAATTTACCGGCAACTGTAAAGAATGCCGAAATTGTCTGAAGTTGTATTTCTTGATGGCATAAAAGCTCCCACTTTGTGAAGCGTCTGAGATTTCAGCTCGCAAGTGAAGTTTCAACTGGGGACGTTTGCAGGATGTTGACGCGACGAGGGATGAGACCGGATATGAACGCTACTTGACATCTGTTAACATAACTTAAGTGACCTAAATGCTGTCTGATTTCATAATTGACCAAAATCATTCTTTAAATTTCGCTGTGTAGGGCTACCCAGCAACATCGAACTTCAACAGAGACTAGCACTTTTGCAGGCCGATAAAACTGTCTGTCATTAGTGATACGCACTTGAGAAAGTTCTTCTCCGTCATTCAATGGAGCTTCAGGGTGCAGACTAACTCCGTGATTCAGATGGCCACGCTTACTTACTACTGTTGGAAATAATTAACAACCTCGGATAAACAAAAGCCGACCAACGTCAAGCACCGCAGAACCAAGCAGGCAGTGGACCAGTCAAAGGCGTACTTCTTTGAACATCCCGTGAGACGCGCAAAGAGCGGCAAATACTACCGTTTATTAGCTAATAAACACTCGTAGATTTGAGGTAATAGGCTGAGTTTTCCCTTGAAAAAAAACACATAAATGAGAGATTCAGCTGGGTTCCAGGTAAGTCTCACTGAAAAGCAAATCGATGTGCAAATGGTTGTCGAAGGTGAGGTTTTCTTTGTGTGGAGAGTTTTTTGACAGATTTTTGGGGACTGCAGTATGGTATCACAGGAACAAACGCCTGCAGTTCCTCTCCAGCCGAGTCTTCCTAGCGTCCACAGTGATACCACATTCACTGTCTGATTTGGCAGGTCAGCGGAGGTTAGTTGAGAACTGGCGCAGAGACTGCTGTGTACTGGAGCCTAAGTCAAAAAAGCGTTTACAGCCTTAGTACTAGGTCAAACCTCTGCGCTATGCGTGCTGCCTTTACTTCAATATTGCCAGCTATCTGAAGAGGAAATGATTATATATCTGCGCTGGTTCCAAACAATTTAAGGTACACGTCCGAAGTGGGGTTTATGAGCGTTTTTCTGGGACATAGCCTTTATCAATAGAAAGGGAAAGCGAATTTTCAGCACAGGATTCCTGTTGCCCAGTTTCATAGAAAGTGCAGACATTTTAAGCTGCAACGTGGATCAGATCTGAGTTTTGTAAAAGGATAATTTTACTGGGCGGTGGTTTTAAAACAAAGCAGGTTTTAGGTGACTGACAGCTGAGTGAGCAACAATGGATTAGTTGGATAGATGAGGGAACTGCAGGAAGGACGGGTGTTACTCACTGGTTACCCAGGTGGAGGAGGGGATTGGTTGAGGTACCATACCTTGGACATTTGGTTCGGAATTCTGGCGTAAAACGCAGCGGTTTGCCTTGGGAACTTTTCCAGTACCCAATAGCCCAACGGCCTCACCAGCTTGACTATTTGGGACTATCCTAAGCTGCTGGTGTGGGACTAAGGCATGGGTGCTGTTACCACGCAAGGCAGATGCTTTTGGAGCCGAATAGGACTTTGGGTAAAATCTAATCATACTCAACCGTGCTGGATAATTCCACCGTTGTGGTGGTCAACCGTTGGTCAATCGTAGCATGCTATTTTTAGGATCAATATTCTGCAATGTCCTTTTCTCGTGGAGAAAGCAACATTGCTTTTCTCTTAACTGTAGACATACTGGCCACCTTGAAGGAACATCGTATTAACTGCATCATTCCATAGCGAAGGACAACATCACTTTGTCCCAAGATCGGCCCTTCACACGTGTGTTCGTGGCTCGGAAGCTCCCTGCTCCTTGTTTTGTAGCTTTTCTGGTATGGTCATACATTGTGCAACAAAGTCATCACAGCAACGCTGAAGCCATACAGCCATGTCAGAATGGTGGGTGTACGATCCTGTGCTAAGGCCGTGATCTCAAAGCAAGGAATAGGTTACTTAGCCTAAACGCACGATCTAGGTGTCCTATCTGACAAGTAACGTGTAGTCTAATTCACCAACGGACGGTCAGTAGTAATTGCGGCGAAACCGAATTCTAAGAACTTCACCTGCGTTTGTTCAGTAGTCGCAATTGGGCAGTGAACAATATATTGAATTGGACTTGGGCAGACAGTACAGATAGGTAGACCGTGGTTCTGCAGGAAATTAACAGTAAATCATGAGGAGAGTTAAAGAAAGGCTTACGGCTAGATTGAACCTTGGGCAGTTAGCAACACAGGATGGCACACGAAGGGCAGCGTGCTATCGGACAAATTAAGCGGGAAAATTGTTCAGTTCAAAGTGGAACAAAATTTCAACAAGTCCATGGATAAATGTAAACAAATCGTCTATAGAAATGGTTGTGGTAGAGTCGGCTTTGTATAAAATAGAACGGTTCAGTCTTGAAACTTAAGCAGTCACGGAAGGGTGATGAACTAGTCTGAGGAATAGGGAAACAAATAATTACGTCACGTAATTAACAGTGGGTTTGGTCACAAACTGGGTTATACTGATTGCAAAACTTCGTGCAATGCGGTGTCGATGGTGATAGTTTATTTCTTCTGGCCATGAAAAGGTTAATTCAGAGTGTTTATTTTTCGCGCCCATGAATGAGCATTGCCTTGTATGCCTTCAATATGCATGTGACTAGATTATGCAAAAACTACCTTTCTTGTCTTTAAAACCCTTCTAGCGGGTTGTTAGGCTGATTTTGCTTTCGGCTCACGAGTTTCAAAGAACCCTTCTCACTGATAGTTCCGTTTTCATTCTGACTTTCATTAGCCTGATAATATTTTGCTTCAAATTTTTGGCAGTGCGCAGATGATGGAGTTCATCTGTCGATAAAAGACTGTCTTCCACATTTGTGCAAACTGATCGACGATGCGTCCTCGACAGGAACATTCAGCCAAAGTCCGGTCTATACATTCTCTCATTTGCCGGATGGAATGAATCCACCTACAAGCCTATCCAACACGATCCCGAAATTGTATATTGCTGAGTCTCTCCCAGCTTCTTACTCAGGCCTCATACTTTTGGGTCGAACACAGGAATATACCACCGCAGCGCAGAAATTCTACCGCGCCGCTTTGAAGGGAAAGGTAATCTGAATTTTACTTTCCTATTGGTAACTTCCCTCTGTAGTGAATCCCTCTGTTACTCACTAAAGTGATCGGTGTTTTTATTCCTATTACTCTCTGCTACCCAGACACCCACCGAAAATAGCCGTTTCGAGGTATTGAAACACTACTTCCTTAGTTTGCTAAATAAAGCCATCATTTGGATGAGTGCAATACACTGCATTAAGTCACTTGGACTAGTTAATTTCGTCTTGAATCAGTTTCAAAATAACCACCATGATTTTCATTGCGTTCATTTTGAGCTACTTCCAGTTTACCAGTTTCATTTGATAGTTTCAATGACCGATATACTTCTTAGCGAGTACATGATATGCTTTTAACCTCACCTTTAAATATCTGACTGTTTAACAGTTTTTCACCGACAGTGTTTAATAGACCAACTATATGCANGCTTCTGGTGCTGGACACATTCTTCAATGGAAGTACCATTTTTCAATGGAAGTACATAGTTGTACAAAGTTTGTTTCGGCCTTCACTACTCAGTGGTGATATCACTGAATTTCCGTGTCTCGGTTGCGCTGCCTTGCCTAGCTTGGCGACCAACACCCATTCAAGGACGATCTGTTTTCTGCTATCCACATACCTATACTTCTTCAATGCTAGTTGACTTTTTTCACTCACTTTTTGTAACCCGAACGATTTCCTGGTGAACAAGAATCGGTGTTTTGGAAACTAACCATCTACGAAGTATTTCCGAAGAACTTTTCAGCTACTGAACCTACATACTGAGGAAGCTCTACTGCAATGCGAAGCTTGAATTGTATGAATTGTATGAATTGTATGGTCCTTCTTGCGGTATTCCTTGTGGCATGATCCCTTTTTCTATGGTCATCCTAACAATAGTTGTCAGGCTTGAAAGGCTTTAATAGTCAGGATTATGTTGAAAAATAAAGCATTAACAACGACCATGGTATCATCGAGCATGTTGAATTGAAACGCCTGATGTATGGATGAACTGTTCTGGAGAACAAAGATCCGGTTTAGTTCCGCAGACTGTATTTAGCAGTCTAACAAATCAAGCACGATGTACAGTGCAGACGGTGTCCAACTTCAATTTCATTGATATCTAGTTTTTGATACTTGATTCTTGTTTATCCTGACGTTGGTGATAGTTTGTTCTACACTTGAAGTAGAGCAGCCATACTCCATAGTGACCACTTTCAAATCAGCGTCCCTCAAAAAGTTTGTTCATCATTTTCATCGTAAAATTTCAAAGGCGGTGACCTATCAATCACTTGCGTATAGAACCAGCGAACAGCTCCCTCCATTCTTATATTCCCTGTCCACTGCATCCTAGTTTCATTTGCCCTTGGTGTGAGTTACTGTGCATGATTCACCTTCCACATCAACACCGTTGTGGAGTGAAATATGCGTGAGAGCCAGTTCACTCATGTCTATGGACAGCTAGACACACGTTTGGGACCCTCGTTTCGTGATGACGAGAGAGTCCATTGAAAGCAATTCAGGCTATTCAATCGATCTTAGGTTAGTCGGACCATTAATCCATCAAAATTACCGTTTGGGCACAGCGAGCTCCTTTTGTACACTGTACAAAGTAGACTTCCTGAAGGTAGGCCGCCAAAGAGGAATGGGTCTTTGGGAGGTGATTAACCTTCCTTCACAATCGAATGTGTGTTTACGTTAAGAAGAAGTTTCAGGGAGGCAGGTAGGCCAAGAGGACATTGTCCGAGAGTATGACGTATGAAAATGGAATTTACCGGCAACTGTAAAGAATGCCGAAATTGTCTGAAGTTGTATTTCTTGATGGCATAAAAGCTCCCACTTTGTGAAGCGTCTGAGATTTTAGCTCGCAAGTGAAGTTTCAACTGGGGACGTTTGCAGGATGTTGACGCGACGAGAGATGAGGCCGGATATGAACGCTACTTGACATCTGTTAACATAACTTAAGTGACCTAAATGCTGTCTGATTTCATAATTGACCAAAATCATTCTTTAAATTTCGCTGTGTGGGGCTACCCAGCAACATCGAACTTCAACAGAGACTAGCACTTTTGCAGGCCGATAAAACTGTCTGTCATTAGTGATACGCACTTGAGAAAGTTCTTCTCCGTCATTCAGTGGAGCTTCAGGGTGCAGACTAACTCCGTGATTCAGATGGCCACGCTTACTTACTACTGTTGGAAATAATTAACAACCTCGGATAAACAAAAGCCGACCAACGTCAAGCACCGCAGAACCAAGCAGGCAGTGGACCAATCAAAGGCGTACTTCTTTGAACATCCCGTGAGGCGCGCAAAGAGCGGCAAATACTACCGTTTATTAGCTAATAAACACTCGTAGATTTGAAGTAATAGGCTGAGTTTTCCCTTGAAAAAAAAACATCATAAATGAGAGATTCAGCTGGGTTCCAGGTAAGTCTCAGTGAAAAACAAATCGATGTGCAAATGGTTGTCGAAGGTGAGGTTTTCTTTGTGTGGGGAGTTTTTTGACAGATTTTTGGGGACTGCAGTATGGTATCACAGGAACAAACGCCTGCAGTTCCTCTCCAGCCGAGTCTTCCTAGCGTCCACAGTGATACCACATTCATTGTCTGATTTGGCAGGTCAGCGGAGGTTAGTTGAGAACTGGCGCAGAGACTGCTGTGTACTGGAGCCTAAGTCAAAAAAGCGTTTACAGCCTTAGTACTAGGTCAAACCTCTGCGCTATGCGTGCTGCCTTTACTTCAATATTGCCAGCTGTCTGAAGAGTGAATGATTATACATCTGCGCTCGTTCCAAACAATTTAAGGTACACGTCCGAAATGCGGTTTATGCGCGTTTTTCTGGGATATAGCCTTTATCAATAGAAAGGGAAAGCGAATTTTTAGCACAGGATTCCTGTTGCCCAGTTTCATAGAAAGTGCAGACATTTTAAGCTGCAAAGTGGATCAGATCTGAGTTTTGTAAAAGGATAATTTTACTGGGTGGTGGTTTTAAAACAAAGCAGGTTTTAGGTGACTGGCAGCTGAGTGAGCAACAATGGATTAGTTGGATAGATGAGGGAACTGCAGGAAGGACGGGTGTTACTCACTGGTTACCCAGGTGGAGGAGGGGATTGGTTGAGGTACCATACCTTGGACATTTGGTTCGGAATTCTGGCGTAAAACGCAGCGGTTTGCCTTGGGAACTTTTCCAGTACCCAATAGCCCAACGGCCTCACCAGCTTGACTATTTGGGACTATCCTAAGCTGCTGGTGTGGGAGTAAGTCATGGGTGCTGTTACCACGCAAGGCAGATGCTTTTGGAGCCGCATAGGACTTTGGGTAAAATCTAATCATACTCAACCGTGCTGGATAATTCCACCGTTGTGGTGGTCAACTGTTGGGCAATCGTAGCATGCTGTTTTTAGGATCAATATTCTCCAATGTCCCTTTCTCGTGGAGAAAGCAACATTGCTTTTCTCTTAACTGTAGACATACTGGTCACCTTGAAGGAACATCGTATTAACTGCACCATTCCATAGCGAAGGACAACATCACTTTGTCCCAAGATCGGCCCTTCACACGTGTGTTCGTGGCTCGGAAGCTCCCTGCTCCTTGTTCTGTAGCTTTTCTGGTATGGTCATACATTGTGCAACAAAGTCATTACAGCAATGCTCAAGCCATACAGCCATGTCAGAATGGTGGGTTTGGTCACAAACTGGGTTATACTGATTGCAAAACTTCGTGCAATGCGGTGTCGATGGTTATAGTTTATTTCTTCTGGCCATGAAAAGGTTAATTCAGAGTTTTTATTTTTCGCGCCCATGAATGAGCATTGCCTTGTATGCCTTCAATATGCATGTGACTAGATTATGCAAAAACTACCTTTCTTGTCTTTAAAACCCTTCTAGCGGGTTGTTAGGCTGATTTTGCTTTCGGCTCACGAGTTTCAAAGAACCCTTCTCACTGATAGTTCCGTTTTCATTCTGACTTTCATTAGCCTGATAATATTTTGCTTCAAATTTTTGGCAGTGCGCAGATGATGGAGTTCATCTGTCGATAAAAGACTGTCTTCCACATTTGTGCAAACTGATCGACGATGCGTCCTCGACAGGAACATTCAGCCAAAGTCCGGTCTATACATTCTCTCATTTGCCGGATGGAATGAATCCACCTACAAGCCTATCCAACACGATCCCGAAATTGTATATTGCTGAGTCTCTCCCAGCTTCTTACTCAGGCCTCATACTTTTGGGTCGAACACAGGAATATACCACCGCAGCGCAGAAATTCTACCGCGCCGCTTTGAAGGGAAAGGTAATCTGAATTTTACTTTCCTATTGGTAACTTCCCTCTGTAGTGAATCCCTTTGTTACTCACTAAAGTGATCGGTGTTTTCATTCCTATTACTCTCTGCTACCCAGACACCCACCGAAATTAGCCGTTTCGAGGTATTGAAATACTACTTCCCTAGTTTGCTAAATAAAGCCGTCATTTGGATGAGTGCAATACACTGCATAAAGTCACTTGGACTAGTTAATTTCGTTTTGAATCAGTTTCAAAATAACCACCATGATTTTCATTGCGTTCATTTTGAGCTACTTCCAGTTTACCAGTTTCATTTGATAGTTTCAATACCCGACATACTTCTTAGCGAGTACATGACATGCTTTTAACCTGACTGTATAACAGTTTTTCACGGACAGTGTTTAATAGACCAACTATATGCATCATATATCAAATTAGGTTCTTTCTTCCAACCGGACAGTTGTCTAGTTCTGCAACTGACCTAACTAACAGAGATTTACTCAGATATATCTCCCTGTGATGACATGTTCTTGCCAGCTGCCTTGTGGACTTCGTCGGTGGTAAAATGGGGGTTGGGTTCGGGTCCTGTACTGTACTGTCATGTGCATAAATGCTGTTTCACTCTAATTTCAAGCTCCATATTCTCCTAGGAATATAGGTCTCACCACAAACTCTGGTAAGTTGGCAAATAAACCGATTAGGGAATAAAACTGACTTTGGTGTTCCATTAGGCGATAGGGGGCGTGTTCCTGTATACGGAACTATCCACATCTATGCGCTGCATTGTGTTTTTTGTAGAACCACATCTGATATGCTTTGCAGCAAAGTGGGAACACCATCACCGATCTGTGCGGTTGTTAGACGAACAGATGATCTGTGGGCCGTCGTCTCCTTCCTGTACTGGAGTATTCCTGCCACCATATAAAGAGATTCCACATGAGAGAACTTGATTTGTGTTCTGGTGTGTTTTCCTGTGCAACCCACTGGTTAGCTCTTTAATCTCATTCGCACTTTGAACAGTTTTTCCAGGAAGCGCCTAAGGTGCGGATAAACCGTGCTCTGTTTAATAAAGTAGGAGTCAGAAAAAGTCTCTGTTGCAGTTGCAAGCCTAGCCAACTGACCTTGTCGTACATTGTATGTATTCCAGTGGCTTGAGATAGGAGGCCCTAACAAAGGAAAGACTTAATATGGTGAGCTATGGTAGAAGTGAAGCCATGCACTAGCTTTGCGCTGGCAGCGATCAAGGTGTCGGTCAGTTGCATCGTCATGGTAACTCTTCGGATTTCCGTCCCTGATATCCTTCTACTTTTTGCCACGAAAGACACCGGAGTCTACATTGAAGTCCCAACGTACTGAAACCATTTTGTTCGTAGTCTATCTTGCAAATTGAACCGTAAAATCTTAACATACATCTTAACATACATCTTTAGGAATAGGAATGTGCACCAAACGCGCTTCTATCTCGGGGAAGGTTCACATCTACGGTGTGTGCACAACAGTAGCACACCGCTTCGCTTGTGTCAGTATGCTCAGTAATTAGAGCGAGAAAGACCCGTAGTTCGAATTCTACCTCTACATCTCGACTTCCCCTGTCTGGGTTTAGGCGACCTGACAGTATCCCAGTCCTCGTGCGTCCTTCGGGTTGCATGACAGCTAGGAACCGTAAGTGTACTACAGCTGGACAATACATTTATTAGTTATTTTCATTCAGCAGTACTCTGACGGTCGGTACGTAGGTCCGTGTACCCGTATCCGGATTATATGAATGTAGTCTTGGTAAGGAGAGAAGTTCCATTGTTTCCTGTCACATGCTAAGGACCTATATGCTTCTATGCTTGTAAGTGTAAATGTACACTACACAGCCAACCTTCTGATCTACTGTCGCTGTGATTCACTTACCCGACTGATGCGTTCGGGACAACGATGAGGATAGCTATCAACCAAGTGCTCTGTACATTAGGCTATGATATTTTCATTAACATCAACTGCCCAACAATTACGCCTTCATGTGCTTCTGTAATATGTAAGGTCCTACTGTAGTTCAGTAGTGAGTAGAACTCCGCTCGCCGTCAATATTTTAAACCATTGAGGGCCTTGTATGGTCGGAAGTTGTATGTACAACAATTAATTACCACTTGTTGTTGCCCTGAATTTCTCTAAGTCTTCCTTCGTCAACACCAGCATTAATCTGGAATGCCTTTAACGTTAACGTTAAATCAAAAAGGTTATGAGTCTCAATTGTGGTGAGGCGATCGAAAAAAGGAGTATTATTAGATTCCTAGCCCAACGCTCATGTTTTTACACCTTCAACCACTGATATAGGTCATGCTTATCCATAGAAACCGACCGAATACCGCTGGTCACTCTAGCTGTGACCAGATGATGATGATACCACACTGTGCATGTGTTACACACAAGTTACATGGGTAAACCACAATAGGTTCGCGCGTGCAGGCAAGATAATATTGATAGTTTTCAGCATATCATCGACCCCTGACAATAAATACTGTGAGCCCCCATAGGAGGAGCCTCTTCTGGGGAGGGGGTGACCACTTTTATACAGAAGCCGCAAGTCACCATAACCCACCATCCCCGAAGAGAAAGTGCGGAAATGCACCATCCCTCGTTGTGTCCTCTGTCCAGGGAGATTACCTGTTTATCATTTTGGCACAGACGATGTCGGTAACGATCTTCATGTTGCATTGTAACACCACATCTTCCTCATCATATTGTGGTACAGTTATGCTTCGAGGGGTGGGTGGGGCAAGTATCACACTTATGTACTGTTCATGGCAGTAGTGTGAGGTGTGATCTTCGAAAATCCGGATTCAAATAGACACTGCAACAGAATGTCTAACTTGGTAAGACCCCGATGGACTGGGCAGTCGGATAAATGGACACAGCTTCTGCTTTGTCTATTACCTATGCCTGCTGATACAAACGGCAATCATGTGACTGTTTTGCACAAAATTATTTAATAAGAAGACTTCACACACGCTCCCCGTGTGCTTCGCAAAATACTGTAGTAACGACAAGACGGATTGCATGCTGTCAGCTTGCCGTACCACTGTCGCCGTGGTGTCCATCCAGTAAAGATATTTTCGAGCAGGCTTTTCTAAATAGCTTGAACTCTAATGGTTGATGAAGGAACTGCGGTACTAGGGAAGAATTTCCCTTTTTATCTTCGTTCTTCAATCCTTTGGTTGCTATCGGCCATTCTCCAGCTTCTGAGATTCATTCGTAGATGATTCGGTCATAGTACAAAAATGGTTGCTCGGCAAGCTAGTTTTTGAAAGTTTAATTCCTACGTGTGTTGCGTCACTGTCACTTTGGGTTGCAACATCTATTAGATTTAAATGTCCAGTATATCACCATTCCTTCCGAACCGTTTAGCCCCCATGGCGGATGTACCAGCAGTTCCTCGCTGTTTGTTTGAACAAACCATTCACCTTATGCGCCAACAATGTACGCTTTCCTGTGGGCACCTTCGCGCTAAATGAACATCTGCATGTTGGATATAGGTAGGCTTTTTTTCTGTTGTTGCATCCTATGTTTTATTCCGTCGCGTATACGGTTACAACAAAGCCTAGGTCGTTTGGATCAGGCTATCGTACAGTTTAAACAAAGACGAGTCAGTTGGGTCCAGCGTATACGGTTTGGATGTTGATTCTCTTGGTCTGCTATGGTGCTTGGTTCTAAATTTCTTACAAACTCCTCTGTCAGGCTAATGACTGTCTCTTGTCCAGATTCCTCATTCTGGTTTATGGTCTGCTATGTGCTTGGTTCTAAATTTCTTACAAACTCCTCTGTCAGGCTAATGACTGTCTCTTGTCCAGATTCCTCATTCTGGTTTATTCACAAAATACTTTGAAATCAGGTGGCTAATTTGCGTCCGAAATATGGGTAACCCACTTTTTACTAAACTGTCTTATTTCACTTCCTTTCCGAGCTCCACGAATGTTTACCTAACCTATTTTTCACCGGCGTGTTACTCGTATTATCATTTTTTTGGAGTCCCCACCGTAATCCCATATTTTTCGTTGGGAATGAAAAGGACGTAACTCTTCAGGAGAATCATCTGTGTATCGTCATCTGCTTGACTGCTTTCTTGTTTGGATTTATGATCCTAATATCCTAGGGAAAGTCTGACCTTTTTGTTCAGTTGGTTGGTAGCTGTAGAAACGGCGGAACAGTTGCATGTTCCTGTGGACTTATTTTTCGGACAGAAAAGCTGGATTTTGAAATATGCGAAGAATGCAAACGCAGTTCGCCTGACTTTATTGTCTTTATGCCATCCCCTAAAGGGAAACATTGAGTAGTTTACACCGGCCGATGACTCGTTCCCATGAAAGGACGTTTTCATTAGAAGTTGTAGTGCAGGTATGCCGGACCACTGATGCAGCGAAGATAAGCAAGTAACTACCATCACATCTGAATTTCTTCGTGGTCGCTGCGATAATTAGGTTGTGATACGTTTAAAGTTTTAAAGTTGCGCCTCTAGTGCACGAGCAATTGCCTTCCTTTTTTCTTTTGTTGCTTGTCGCCGAAACAATGCCACTCTGACATGCACACCACCAAAAGTACGAAAGTTATTTCTACAAGCGCAGTGACCTGATATCTTAGACAACGTGAAATGAATTTTTAAGTGTGGTCTTAGTGATGTTACCCACCACTTGATGTGTGCTTTCAGACATAGGTCATCGTGACTGGGACCATTCAACTGGGGGTTGGCCTTTGTGGTAAACAAACATCTTTTCTCTGTCTACTCGACTGCACACTCCACGACCCGCCCAAGTACCCCTGTAGGCTGCCTCAGCAGCGGGATTTTTCAACCAACTGGTGCAATGGTAACTTAGTTCACCTGTCTAAGTTCTTGTTTACCTTTATTCACCCCCTATTGATTGACGGAGTTGCGACCAGCGGCTTTCCTCCTCGCACAATTTCAACGAAATCTCGAGTGGCGTTTGGTTCACAGCCGCTGTGGTAATTTGTGTTGAAGTTCCCAGTTAAATTGGTCATACGATGGTAGCTTGGCGAACTCTATCACAGTGAAAAGGTTGGATAACAAGGAGGTCTTTGGCAATTTGCTGTTCTATGCGATGATCTCAGATCCTTCAGGAAATGGGGCTGAATTCGGCGATTAAAGTGTGCATTACACAAAATGTCATTTGGTGATTCTATTGATGTGGATTGTGAGAGCAGAGAAAGTACTGCCTCCAGACGAATAAAAGAACGGTTTGTTGGTTACTTTGTTTTCTATTCTCACATGAAGAATTGGTTCTCTTGGAGGAAGTCCAGCCTTTAACCTGCCGCTTCGAAATCGTTCTTTATCGTTTTTGGTTGAACAGTACTCTGGACATCTTTTATAAGTGATACATATATATGATTACAAAACATAATAACGTCTAACGTGAGGCTGTACATATACATATATACTTACATATGTATATATTGATAACATAGGTACCAATTTATCGTTAATTCACTTCTATTCATTACGTGGACCAGGGACAGCTAACACGATAATGTCATATTTATTTCATCCAACTGTGAATTGATACCAGTCGTTCCACGACCAAACGTGACATTTACCGGGGAAACTAGTGGTTGCTTGACTGTCTGTCTAATTCCAGTGTAGCCTAGCTGAAAATACGTTCGAAATGATTGCTCAACGACAGTATCAACATTGACGTACCAAGTCGCGGTGTTTCCATGGTTATCCTTGTACTTGTTTGCTCTACGAACGTCGGTTTTCACGTCTAGGTACCTGTGCATTCGCCACAAAACGGGGCGGACGAAATGCTCGGTCCACATGATTAGTAAAAACTTGTCCAGTCTGCCAGGTCGGTTCGGTCGAATCACTAGGCATGATGTACCGAGTTATCCGAAACAGGTCGTATGCTACTTACCAGTGTAGGTCTGAAACAGGTGAATCGTCTAGGGTGCAGGTGCATGACCCCGTCACCATCAGGGCCTTCAAGGTCTTCTATTTCTTTGAATGTTTCCAAAGTTGGAAAGCTAATAATTACTCAATGAGTGATCGCGTTCATATGTCTCACTTTGGTGTGGATAAACGGGAATCGTCGGGTTTAGACGAAATGACCACTGTTCAAACGAAAATATATTGATGTACTACTCATAAGGTTGCTGAAAATCCGTCGACAGCCCACGACCGGTTTCGCCCTGTTTGGGGCTCATCAGTTAGGCGCAGTCCCCGGGTTTCCGTCAACCTTATGTTCTACTAGAAACCAAGTTGCACGAAATTAGCGAATATACACTCATTTGCAAACTAATTTGGTTTTTCGAGAGACTCACTTGGAACCCAGCAGAATCTCTCGTTTGTGATGTTCTCAGGCAACTGAATGTGCTGCACCAGGCCGCCTCATGTTTCAATCGCTACGATATTCGAGATATCGCGATACATGTATAAAAGTGTACGTGTATGAAAATGTAGTGAATTTCAATGAACAGTCAAGCAATTATGAGTAGTGGTTATAAATAAGGGGTCGAACCTGTAAAAGCAATCTACCACGCTTTCCGTCCTGATCGTGATTCATCAGGTTTTGTCAAAAGTCGATCGTCTGATATTTAGGTTGCTACTTGTGTACTGTACAAGCTCAAGGCTAGGTAATTCTCCGGTTCCTAGTGAGAATTACGAAGAGGTAAATTTTTAAAACAGCTCGATTTGCATACAAAACCACGTAGAAACTATTTCAATTCGATGATTGATGCGGTGAAAATGGGCTTCAGAAGGTTGTATGCAGGTAAAGAGATTGGCCCTGTTATTATTACTGCGATGCTTATCATTACCATTGTTTTTTTTGAGGCAGATTACCCGAAGGTGCTCCACGAAGGTCTAAAGCTGATGGAACTGTTGTGCTGCAAAAGTATGTGAGTCATCGCTCGCTTGTCCCTAACACCATGAAGTCCAGTCTAATCGAGATGCAAACGAACAGCACGTTTCGTGGCCTCCCTGAACTTTATCTGCTGCATGAGGGGTGCGCAATTGTTGGAGAATTACTACAGGTGAGCAGTTCTGAGTTTTCCAAAATGAAGTATCCCTGAGGGCGTCATGAGGAAATGTTTATGCAGGCAACATAGTTTTGGGTCCCGTATAATTAAATACACCAATCTGCCATCCATTTCTGCTTTTCCGGTTGTATTGAGGGTACCAGGCATTTTACATTTTGCTGTCACTTACCTGAAACCGTTCTTCTGATGACAAGTCCGTCATGACCGAGTGAGGAGAACATTTGACGATTTGGTTTGGCATTTCCGATTATGCCAGCATTTTGGTTTGCTTATAGTNAACTATATATATATATATATATATATATATATATATATGGCGATCAGACCTATTTCAGCGATTGTCTACTTCCTTGGCACTGTTATGGTTCTCCTGAAAATGTAACACTTCTAGTAGTTCATCTCTATTTGAACCATTTAGCCGGTGGCCTATAACAGAGTGATTTCCGTTTTTCGTCTTTTCACCCCTTCTGCAATTCGTCTGCATCTGTATGATTTCCGAAGACTGGCAAGTTTCGCCGACTGTCAACTGACTTTCTTTGCTGATCGAATGTTTGCCTCACGTGAGTGTTCTGGTCAGCGCAAGTCTGTTTTCGTGTGGTACCCGGGAGAGTCGCTTTTGGAGAGCTGGATGTACTGAATAATTAATTTCGACTAGCGCTCAGCGTTTAACGTCTCGTCGCTAGAGGTGCTATTGCCATGGCAATGTGCCTAAACGTATCTTGGCGGTGAAATAATCCTCTCGGGGCTTGCAGATACATAGTTGAATATTGAACAGTCCGCGTTCTCTGACGCATACAGACGAATCTAGTAGCAATAGACTTGGATTTCACTTTGTTTAAATACTGCAACGGATGCTTTGCAGTTATTTGACTTTAAAGACAGGTCCACCGAACTGCGAAACTATCGTGTTCTCGGGTAGACAAAAAGATTCAGCCTTTTCTGTCTGAAAGATTCGACATGTCGAATGGATTTTAGTAAAGGTGGTAAACTTTACTAAGTCCTTTCAAAGAATATTCATGTTATTCATGCGTTATCGTGTATTAGCCATTCGTTAAGATCGCATGCACTCATCGCCAGATATCGATATTTTTAATTTTCAGAGTTCACGCCTTGTTGATACCGGAATCGCTCCTGTCGTTTTGCAACCAAGCCAAACCAAACTCAATTCCGAACCTCCACTTTGGCTCCGGCGCCTTCTAGGGCATCCTTCATTCTACGACCTACCTGTACATATCCACCGTACCAAACTTTATATACCCGCACCAATATTTTATAAATCAGACAAAAACAATCCAATCCACTTCACTTCTATCCTTCCGACTCCTCGAGGACAAATATCCTGTTCGAGGCAAAGAACCTCATCCTCCTTTACCGGTCTATCCTGGACGAAATTGGAAGATTCTGAAGGCGCTAATCCCAAAACTTCATATATTCTGACCTGCACGTCCCCATGGCTTCCCGAATATTTCCCGTATACTATGGATCGATTGGGTCTAAAATTTGACTACACCTCTTGGATTTCGAGTGAAACGTATTCAGTACAATAATTGTGCGCACTATCTTTCGTTTTCACTGAACAGATGGGGTGTGGGTTGCTACGGTTCCTCAGCGGAAAGTTACCCGCGGGGAACGTGGATATGTTGCCACTTACTGAGGAGGGCAAGGTCGTCAGTGTCTCCCGTACATGAACTTCGGTGCGCTAATCAGTGTCACACGTTGTGCTAAAACGCCTGCTTTTGAGAAAATACTTTTGCCCTAATACGACCATCATTGGACTCGCAAGTCACATCCATTTATACTTTCGCTAGTTTTGGGATTTTCTTCATTTCACGAGCAGGCCAAGATGATCATTCGAACCTACTCACACTGAACCACATGGCATCATCGGCCGTCAGTTGCAGTTCTATTAGGAGTTCTGTATGTTTGTCCGAACACATCTTTGAACTTTCGATCGTTCCCAAATATCGTTCGATTCGGGATGTTGTCTAGCGCCAAGACGTTTTGTTTGTTGTTCTATCTAGTGATTCGAAACAGTATACCAGTTTGTTAAGCTTAAATTTATGGAGGGAGGTGATGGCGGTGCATTGCATGCTTTCATGCCGAATAACACATTGTTTGTAGCTTTACTCGCATCAGTGATTTTTACGATCGGCGCTTACTAGCTCATTGCAATTTAGGAGATTCATGCCCTGTTGAACACAAATCGGATTTAGGTCAAAATATCTACCAGTCTCGATGTTTGCATTGCTTACTTTTCCTGGCTTACCCCATTCCAAAAGAACTATTGGGTATTTGGATGACTCTTAGGTTACTAAAATGCTCGTGATGATGTCCTTAGCCTACCCAGTAGACCGCAACCCAAGAAGGAGCACTCTTCATGTCGTGTACCCTATCCATCACAAAATGTACCGTGGAAATGCCGGGATCAGCTGAAAGAAACGGCAGGATATACCGTGTTGAGCTAACAGTTTTAACGGAAAGGAACATTTTCACGTTTTTGGTTTCTTTTCACATTACATTTGTTCGAGTGGAGATCTTCACTTCATATATACCTTTCTCTACGATAATATCCGTGAACGCCATATAGGTGCCACACACCCTCCGGATTCAGCCCTCATCTCATGGAATCCAGTCTGCTAGACGACGAGCCAGCTGACGTACACTGCTCTGTTAGGATGTGCCCATCCACAGTCTTGTCGGGGTTATCGAGATCTTCGGCAGACGGTTGGCGGATCATCTGTCTGTTGCCCTCAAGCAAAAATGGTATTGATTTCTGCAGGTTGTTACATCTACCGAAGGTTCGTTGGCTTATGGGTGGACCCAGTATCTCACTCTCAACGAGACGTTTGTTCGTTTGGTTTCCATCGATCCAATGAGTCGTCTCATCGACGATCATGATGCTCATCTTGAACAGTATAAGAGAACTGCCCATCATTTACGGTATCGGTGGAAGCTTCGAAACATCCTGGGCCCGTATACAGCTAGCAGCCATTCGAAGTTCTGCATTCATACTAACATGCGATTTCGAAACTTGTGATGGCCACCATTTGATCTTTTCGAAAAAGATGATGTCCTTTATGCCACTGTAGCTTCTGTCGCCAGTGTCAAGTAGTTGAACTTTGACAGACATTTGCTCAGAGATATCCGATGATTTTGTTAGATAATGGTAACGACACCCCGTAAGGTGAGGTACTGTGTCAAATCTTTTGTTGTTTTCATGACGCATGCGGCTGATTTTAAATCGTGTCATATGAACCGGTTTGAGAGGAATACTGGCCCGTTGCTTCGTTCAGGCATATTGTTCTGTGTCGGGTGTTGTCATAAATAAGCAAACTTAGGCCACTCATTTTTTTCGAATGCTGACACCTCTCTAGTTCAGTTAGGATTTTGAAGTAATCTGATTGCATTTCTAATATCTGTCCTTTGAGAACGAATTCTTTCTGGAGCGTCGCTATCAGTCACACATATTTCCCTCTCTGTGTTATTTTATCGTCGTCTTTACGGTCATCTTACCGTTATGCTGCGTGCACTTTCCTCAAACTGACACCGAGACACCTGACTGCAAAGTGCTCTTACGCCCGCGGCTGTCGAAACCGATCACGCAAACATGGACTACTTGCAAGGTAGCAGTAGGATGAAACTTGGAAACAAACGACCAAGAATATTCGATGAGTCCATACACTGCTCGGTTCCCGGGTAAACACAGCCCATCAAATTTATCGACTAATTTGGCGTGGGTGGGAAATTCACAACGGGTCCGAATGAAGGCAAAGGCTGCTGCTATATTCAATTAGGCCGCCGATTAAAAGTGTGAAGTAGTGTCCCTCATTAAGATGATCAAACCTTACCATCAATAAAATATCGGCCCTACGTTGCCTATGGTTTGCTTGAGTATTTCGTCCCAACTCCCGGAAAGATGGTGACGAACATAACCAAACCTGAGTTCCAGTGAAATAAATGTTTGACCGAATCAGATCGAATTGGACGCTCATGGGTCGTTGATGATTTCTGGTGACAAAAATTCGCTAGTTGGAACCTTAACCTGAAACCTCACGCATCGTTTATTTCAGAAACTGTCTCTGGAATACCGTATGGATCCATATAAAACCACTATCAAGATCAGCTGTAAAAAAGCTGCTTACTTGTCTTACTGTGATTTTGGCTGTCATAGTTTCGTTCACCAGTGATTTGGGGATGTGGGGTAAATGGCAATGCACTACACGCGGTAGGTGGTGTATAATTAATGCGTATATACAGAGTTGTCAGCGAACTTTATGTTCGGGAGATGGGGGGGGGGAGCTATGCATTGAAAGCAACAGGTTGGACGCGTGAGCACTGTTGAGTACGTAAGTGATCCATGTCTGACAATGTTTCTAACTACTGATGTATCCCGTCTCGGGGTAACCACCCTAGGACAAGGCAGTGACAAGCACAGCTGAGTTTTCTAGAAAATGGCTCTCATACTTCACCGCGAATTCATGATTTAACCCTATAGCCCATCTCCACACTCTGTGTGGTTGCCCGAAAAGGTTGACGTGGAAAGGTGAAAGTAGACGGTCCTTGTCTGACACCACTCGATATGGTGAACTCAAGTGAGAGTTTCCCAAAAATATTTACACGTTCGCGGGAGTTGGCGCACAGGGCCTTAATGGGAGCAAAAAATTAACGGTAACACTTTTACTCTACACGCAGTTCCACAATGCTTGACGGTCCACAGGGTTAATGCAAATTAAATGTCAAAGAAGACAAGTATTTTTGGTTGCTTGAAGCAGTGGCACTGTATCGCAGTCAGATGGAGCGTGAGATTATGATGTATTTTTTTGAGGGACGGGACCCACCTTGATTTTCACGGATTCGTCTCTCCCGGTGTAGAGTCAACTTTCGAAGGATAAGGCCAAACAGCACCTTCAGTGCCTCAGCTACCAGGCAGATGACACACATTTCTGAAATGAATTCAAGAATGTTGCGACTGGACAACAACGCGATGGTCGGCTAATGACGTGCAAACCAACCGTCGAAGTCAGAAGGAAAAGAAGACCAACTCTCTCCCGGGAGTCAACTTTCGAAGGATAAGGCCAAACAGCACCTTCAGTGCCTCAGCTACCAGGCAGATGACACACATTTCTGAAATGAATTCAAGAATGTTGCGACTGGACAACAACGCGATGGTCGGCTAATGACGTGCAAACCAACCGTCGAAGTCAGAAGGAAAAGAAGACCAACAGGTTAGGTAAAATTTCTGTCAGCGATTGAACTAAACACTACGAGGGATAAGCATGAATTTTTCTACCGGACTAAGTGATTATGTCAGGAGGTGATTAGCATAATAGCGTTGGCCATCCAGTCACTCAAGACATTCGGCACCATCAACTGCGGTGCGTTTGAATCATTGTCGGGAGAGATGAATGTTGGTCCGCATACCTCTATCAGAATAGCGCGAACTACGGAGTGGACAGCATTTACTTTAGCGGCATAGATTGGAAGATTAAGGGAAGGTTGGCTGTTTTAGGTGCGGTTCAGGAAGAGGGTATGTGACACCCTACGTATGGCCGGAGTTATTATAAGTTATCGCGACCAATCAGTGTCAGTGAAGTTTGTGCGTTTGGAAGGCCATGTTTGGCGAACGATGATTCCACATACCTAATACATGATCAAACCACCACAGATTTGTTGCTGGACACATTCTACAATTAAGGCCCCTGTTTCAGAACCAAACACTACTCTTCTAACTCTCAGCATCTGCCTACGATGGCATCAGCCTACACATCTCCAGCTCACCCAACAAACAGCGCACTAAAAATATCTCCTCTAGTGGTGACGAAACGTTTGCAAATGCATTGTCATGCTCGGCAAACAGACTGACAGCTAACCTGATCAATTACCAAACAACTCCAGTTCTCAGATTGTGGACGACCTGCAGACTTCTCAGTTCCGCTGATCGCAGAGGCGACCCCATTTTTGATTGAGCGATCTTTAATGAAATTCAATAAACTTTGCGGTTGTACTGCATTGAAGCTGCCACTGATTTCGCTGTCGGTGGTGAGGACAAAGGACTGAGTGATTGTTGATGAGGAAAAAATAAACAGCAGAACATCCGCGAACACAGGTTGTGTCTCATGGGCGCTATCAGTCAACAACAATCAGGATTGTTGAAGTTCTTCGACCGTGTATTCCTTTTGATCGTCAGTTCACAATGAGTCCACTAGCCTTTCGCATCTTTCGGGCAAAGTGTGGTAAATTGATTTGAATGGGCACAAACTAAGACCTGAATACGTGTTCTTCAAATATATTTTTCCAAATTAAACCAGTGTTTCCTTCTGATAAATTTTACAGTTTGAACCAGAATGGCCGCTGGCTTGACAGTTTTGGGTCTTTCAGGTTTAGTTAAGTTCTCAGAAAAAGGCCAAATTAAAGCAACCCATAGGTCCGAATTGGCTTGGCCTTGGAAATCATGATTACAGGGTCTTAATATGTCATTTCGAATATCAGGACTACTACACTAAACCACCGAGTTCGCTTTTTGGCTCCCTAACATCGGCCTAATGAATGATCCCACAATTCAGTTAATCTCAAGACCGTCAGTGTCAGCGACAGGCACCCAAACCACGGTTATTCACATAGATTCGTTCATATGCGATCAAGTCTGACGTATGCTTATCGTTCATGGATGACAATTTTACCTCCAAAAAAGCAGAGTGCCATAAAGCGATAGACGCCTGGTTGTTCTGAATATCTACCTGCTTCAGGACATTCCTCTGATATGCTATATTCTCGTAGATGCTGTCAAACTTGAAGTCCAAAAATGAACTTCAGGATCTTAGGTTTGCTATGACTATCAGTGAAACCAATGGTGTCTATGTTCAAACCGATTTAGGAACTAGCTTGCCATATTAGGCAACGTCTGGACAAGGAGTCAGAACGATTGGTATCTGATGTTCTAGCATTCAGTGAATCAAACTGATGGAAAGCTGAGTCAAATGTCATTTTAATTCATGGTGTCCGTTAGAAAACCCAATACCCCAAGCGATTTATAAGTGCTCAAGCACTGTTTTGACTAGATAGTTGCCAAATCCAAGGGTGATTTGTTGCAGGATTGATACCCTACTTTGTTTATCTCAGATATGAAACAACGCAGCTGAGCAAAATAGCGCGAACGGAAATATATTTAGTTTGCTACAGTGAATAAAACTGTCATGCATTCGAAAAATAGGTCTGCGATTTGCTGATTAACATCCTCAAACGAGACAAGAAACCAGCTAAACTGACATTACTAAATGAACCTGAGCAGTCGACCAGTTCTTAGAATATACTATTCGTCAAAGTAAACGAACGTTTATCGTTGAACAGTGTTTCACAGATGAGTGTGGGTTGAAAGTACTTGGAGACTTCATACCGTGATTCAGCGCTTCCTTGAAGGCTAAATGCCCTCTTGACACCCAGAAAGCGTTCACTGCCAAACACCGATATACTAAGGCAAGGTAGACACAGTGGTCAATGAAAAAGCTGACTGGCCTCCCTGACGAATGAACCAGTGAAACTGAAGCGATTCTGCACAAACTGTTGTGCAACTAGCAGCTGTTCAGGTGTTCGGATGGATGTGCATCATCGTTATCTGGTACTGCCCAAAGATGGTTAACAAGTGAATAGGTTTTCCAGCTTACTTGCTTGTAACTCGCTCGCTGTTCACTAACTTTGATAATCCATCAAAAAATTAATCAGTATTGATTGATTGTCTGGGACACTCATTTTCTCCTCAGCTGCAAACAGGTGCGTTTAGCTATAAGGTATGCTTAGACTGTTTTGAACAGCGAGTCGCACTGCCAAATTTTTACAGATTTTTCGAAGTTAAATTTGATGAGAGAATGAATCTAACTAGAGTGATATTTCTCGGAGCATTACTAATTTTATGAATTCTGCATTTTCAGCCTTACTGCTTCAATACGTGGACATATTTTGGGCGAAACAGAAATAAAGAATTTCGTGTAATTTGATGGTTTACGAACTTCATGAACTTCATTGGTGGCAGTAGCAGTGCACTCGGTTCGTTCTCTAAGTTAGTCGAACTCAAATCGCTGCATTGCTACCTCGTGTGTGAGTGACAGATGCTGTTGTCTGTCTGTCAGTCACAAGCCGTATTCAGGTGCTAAGCTATCGAAAGCTGGTACCATCGAATGCATTGTACCACTGAGTAGAACAACAATTCTATTACAGAGGTGAGTGACACAATTGCAGCTTGCACAAAATCAGCAACACGTGATCCTAATAAACGGTACAATAAGGGCACTGTTTTGCGGGACAGTGGTGTCACGTTGTCTATTCAATCCAAAATAGGTGGATTGGGACAAATGATAATATTGAATAAACCAAAGTTTGCAAACCCCGAGAGCAGTAAAATCGTGTAAAACCACTCCACTAGTCGGGCGTCTTCCATATCAGATAGACATTCTTATCCAACTGGAAGAAAAAAGCTGTCTCAGGAAGGTGTGTAAAACTGGCCCAGCTTGAACCTTGACAGATAACAACTTGCCAGGTGCGCCCAAATCGCTTGTCCAAATGCTTCTTTATTCGATCCGCAAGTTGTTCATTACTAGTTTTGCAATCCCTTGTCATCCAGCAGACATCTTCACCAATCTGCTCTTGCATGGCTCTCGACATAGTGGCCATAACTACACGAATTTGGGAACGGTTTAGGGGTACTTGTCTGACCAGCATTTGACGCTGAGGATGGCTACAAATAAAGGAGAAAGGTGTTGGCGATTACGTTTTACTTCTTAATATTTTGCTACCTAACTCTTTAGACAGTAAGCGTCAAACTGAAGATAATAGAAAATCACCTTCAGTTGTGCTGCGGACGAATTATATTTCAGTGTGATGCTGCCTTGAACCTGACTATTTGGTCAACAGAATCACATCTGATTTCCGTTCATTTTTTTCACCTATGCGAACTCAGTCCTGAAGTAAGCTCTTTCCAAATTCTGTCTAGCAACTTCACCATCAATCTACAAGGCACATGATTTCAAACATTTCAGATTTTGTCACGAATTCTGTGAGCCGCTACATGAAGCTTCTGATCGTGTATGCATTCGGAATACGTAAACGACTTCGTTGTTCATCAAGTCATGGTTCGATTGCAGGAGATGATATTGAGTGGTCCCTGGGGAAGAATTTGGCAAATTTTCTAGCACAAAACAATGTTTTCCGCAGATGGTAAGCGATAAGTTACAAGCAGGATGGACACGGTGACAGTCATTCATAACCATACTCACATGGAGGCTGGCCTCAGTCCAAGTGTTTGGCAGAACTCATTCAATGTGACAACGCCAGTATTATCCCGGTCAAGCAAGTCACGCCATTTCTAAAACAAAAGACGTTTATGTGAACAGAAATGTATAAGGATCTAACAAACGATCAGAAATAATGAAATCACCCTGCTAGTTTTTGGGTCAGCTTTCGTTGATCCGGAGTTCTTAGAATTGCTCAAACAAGCTGAGTGGGAGTGATCAGCTAGCACAAGTTTTAAGAGACCACACTATTTTCAAACTCTTTTTAACTGTCAGAATATATATTGTCGGGACATAAATATTCTTGTATATTCCACTTATAACAGTGTTATTATTTCTGTTGTCATCAAACAGATTTGTCTACCTGCAAGTTCCCTCGAGGAGGACATCCATGACTTTCTTTCTGGGAACTTCCTTTTTAAGTCGACATGATTATGTCCTCCACGAAAATCCCCAGATGCACTGACCTGGACGCAGCTGTCTGGCATATTATTTACTCATATTTCATGTTCACTAATCGTTCTGCGGGAGTTTCAGGGAGATTCAGTTCGTTAGCTGAGACTGAGGAGAAAACAAAATTAATGCACTTCAACCTAAAATTTGAGCTTAGTTAGGTTTACCCCATGCGTATTGTTGATGCTATAGAAACGCCACTGGTATCTACAAGCTAAAACGGCGGGTTTTCACATCCATATCGAGATCAGTTTGTCGTTCCGCGTTAACAGTCCTGTCCGCCTCTATGTCATACGTCTCTAACGCTGACTATCAGTTGTCCGCCTAGTGTAACGCGTGCGAGTTAACCTAAACCACCAAATCGTGTTTGGGTTTGATGCTCTTCACTTGCTTCCCGGATGTGTATGACGTCAAGTCAAAGCCTATCGTGACATTTTTGTTTCCAGCAACAAGAATATCTGTCACCAGCACAAACTGATGTTCACTGGAAGCCACTGTTCATGGATGACGCGTTGGTGCGACCCATGAAAACGAGCTCACATACAAAGTCCCAACACCAGTCCTTCAGCACTGAGTGCTGCTATGAACTGTGAGCGACGAAGTCGTTGTTATATCGGGTACTATTTGAAAAGCAGCGACGTCACCTTCAATTATGTTGGAACGTTTGGATAGTTAAACTGATCAAAGCAATCCAGAAAATCCCCACTGAGTGAGCTGATTCACAGTGCAGTCATTGAATTTAACTTGACCGAAAGATCTAACCCTTATTTGTTTAGTTACTGCACTCCGAAGTTTACTGCTCTTTACTTGGTTTTTCTCCACCGCGGTATGAGGATCTACCGCTCAGTTTGTCGCAGGTTGTATTATTCGTCTTCCGGGGCTGCTCTAATTGATCCGGTCGGGATGCCCGTGTGACCGCACCGCCAAACGAAATAACGGAACTGGTCTCGGAAGTGAACATGCAACCCACACCATTGGGCCAACTTTTCGTTCTCCGTTATCTGGTGCGCGGAATCTGACAGCGCGGTGACGGTGGGTGACAGATGCGCACACTCGTCTTAGATAGCTGAGTAGGTGCAATACAGTAGGTATAAAGCTGATGCTGCTCACGTCCAAATTCGCCCTTCCTTGCGCTCACCTAGTTTCCATCGACCATATGTTCCACCTAAACCCAAATTGGACGGAAGTCGCCGAACACTGTAGCTTGCGTATGAACTTAGTTTTGACGGCAGAATCAAGTGAATCCAACCGACTCTCGTTTTCAGGGGTCATCGACTAAATGGTTGTCGAAGAGTTTTC
Source organism: Opisthorchis viverrini (assembly GCF_000715545.1). Classification (NCBI taxonomy): domain Eukaryota; kingdom Metazoa; phylum Platyhelminthes; class Trematoda; order Opisthorchiida; family Opisthorchiidae; genus Opisthorchis; species Opisthorchis viverrini. Next base: position 520,449 of record NW_008751879.1, on the reverse strand, counting down.
AGCAACCTTATGAGCAACATCAGGAATCAGTAAATATTCTACTAAATGAACTATGAGGCGGTCTGGTGCGGCACATCCAGTTGAAGAATAGAATGAAAGAGATTTGGCTGTGTTTAGATGGGTGTCCCATCAACGCCAAGTTCATATATGAATGGGAGTGATTACCCGGTGACCTGAGGTTTGTTATAAAATTTTACTTACTTCTGTGTATACAATAGCGTAGATTTTCGAACTGAGTTCTTCTTTATACTATTCAGGATCGTCAAGTCTACACGTGGTTCAACATGGGCTTTTTGTCGTGCGGACTGTCACCCTTAATGGTCATTTAAAGATTCCCGCCTACATAGATACCCCTTAAAAGGGATTCACTAAGGGATCCAGTGTTTTAGATCTATGCTTTCCGACGGTAGAGCAATCCTGGAAAGGAACAAATTCACGTTGTACTGTTTTGTTCTAATCAAAACTGTCCTTCAACAGTCGTCTTTATTCTGTTTATATGAGTCCCTTAGGAGGGGCTTGTTTGAAGATGAGAAGTAACTGACCGATTAAGTAAATTGTTAAACATAATGATAATAGTGCCACTTAGTACAGTAGTTTCTATTGTAGCGAGTTTTCAAAAAAATCATCAGTACGAATAAATTGAAATGGAACGGCCGCCTAAAAATGAAGCCTAGGACACAAAATGTTTAATTCCAAATAAAATATGACTGCATTCGTAAACGAAACTGTCTTACATTTAGGAAAAAACAGATGTCATGCACAAACACAATCTGTATCAAAACTGGTTGGCAGGTGAGTAAATGCAGACAAGTTAGCCCTCGTAGTGCCAAGGGATGAATGCTACACGTTATACACAATTAGTTTCCAACAAGCCTCATTCGAGCAAACATTTACGCTCGAAAACATCCATCAGCCCTCCCAAGTGGAAGTCTAAAAAATGACTATGGCCGCCGCACAAAAACAAATAAAAAACGCGTGTCAACGTACTATACACCATACCTATAAATGTTCGCCAGTGTGAGTTGATGAATGGAACTATTTTAATCGAAACAATTGCGTTGTTGAAATTCCAAAAAAATGTCAGCAAAAATTGCCTATACCGGGGATTTAGCGCAGGCCATGGTAGGCTGTACAATCCTAAGCATATTATTGTTATTATTTCAATACGTAGAAAGCCATGTGATCAGAAACAGCTGCTAGCAACTGTCCTAATAAAGTCGTTTAGGTAGTATATTTCGACAGCCTCGGATGCCTGGATAAAGTTGTCAACAAATTGATACGAGAATCAAAGTTCGGTAAACAGATTAAGACCAAGTTGGGTTGATTTAAAAAAAGGACTTTAGTTTTGTCGTAAGAATCAAATGAAGGTGAGGAGTGGAATGTTCTTTGGTCCGCTAAGATACATCATGTCGTTCCCGTTTTAGGTCAAAAACCAATATGGATGTGTCGGTCTAGCAAACCAGCCCGTTCAAATTAAGGTGTTGACCAGGTTGTTTTCGCACATAGCTTGTTGGTCTCCTTCGATATTATACGTGATACTACTTTCCAACAAAAATTATTTTCTGGAGGAAAGAAGTAGGCACTACAGCAGATACTTTGTAGCTGTTGATGACGTGAACAGTGGTAACGGTGGTGTAAACAATCATGACGACCGGACTGATATCGATCATAAAGACAATGATGGTACATGGCCAAGATGTCGATTATGTTGCAGACAGTGATATGTCCTTGTGGCGAGACTTCAAGTTATTTATTATTTTCATTTATAGTCGTAGGCAATGGTCAACTGCAAAAGATCTTCGAAATTACTCTTGTCTGGTCACACTTTGGGGAACAGACTAAAGTCTAATGATCTTCTTGACTTCTGGATTAACATCGGAAGCAGCTGAATTAGTTGAATCAGTCTGTTTTAGTCGGGTAACAGTGGTGCCACTGTCTACGTGAGCGTCAGAAACCTAATAATTCTACTGTAATCCGGATGAGCATGCTTATCCATAGAGTTGGTTTTGCTCGGGGCACAGTTTTTCTCGTGTCGGGTCAAAAGTTTAGAGGTTTTGTACGTAATGCATTACCCATGATGTTGCTGAAAATTCTTCGACAGGTCACCACCGGTTTTGCCCTTCTTGGGGCTCATCAGGGAGGCTCAGTCCCCGAGTTTCCGTCAACCTTATGTTCTACTTGAAAGCAAATTTGGTTTTTTGAGAAAGGCTCACGTTTGTGATATTTCCAGCAGCCTATTGGTTTGCCTAGAACCATCACAAACAAGAGATTCAGCTGTTCCAGATGAGTCTCTCGCAAAACCACATGCGGAGATTTGGTTTGGTTTAGGACGTAAGCGAAACTAGTCCGCGGAATCTCTAAATAGTAGAAAGTTAGAGAGTGCTAGATGTCAGCTGAGACTTATTGGTATGGGTGAGAAATCATTGAGACTGATGGGTTGGATTAAAGATTTGCTGGTTCATAACAGATTACTTTTGAGATCACTTTTAAGGAGGGTACTTTAGACTGTCTCTAACGATTTCTGTTAGTCCTTGTCGTCTAGCAAATACCACGATATTTGGGCTATGGGCGGCTTTGTGGGTCCCGGTTAGGTTGCACCTTTTAGTTTAAACCACAGTAGTTCCTGTCACTGCTTCCTCTTGCCTGACGAACACATTTGTCAACTCGAGAGTTCTGTCCCTCGACCAGCCTTGTGACCTTTTGCTTGGTTTGACGGACGTATTGGGCTAATGGCAATCGCTTAGTTGGGTTGGGTTCACTGTCTTTTACTTATCGCACATTTGAACGCTCAATTTATCCTAGGAGAAACTGATGATCTTCACAATACACTCACGTAAACATTGGTCGGAAATGCCTCCCGTGTATTAGTTCAATAATTCACTGTGACGTCTTATTTCCGGTCCATCGAGCATAAACTGTCAAGGTATTATTTGTAGTGACAGCCGCATAAGAGTCGTGATAAGTGTAAGTACTTACATTACGGCTAAGTGTTCAAAGGAGGTTTAAGGTTGGCCAACGCGTCTTTCAAACACTCCGTGGATTTCCTTGATTTGTGGTGACTTAAACCGAACTCATGTATGTTTTATAAGGACATGTGGAGTGACAAGCATACCATTCTGTAAAACCAGAGATTAAGATAATCTTGGATATGTTTTTAAAAACAAATTTTCCTTGCACGCCTTCAGAAACAAAGCCTATTCAATTACTTTTGACTACCGTATCGTCCGAAACTTGCATTCCGTCCATTCAAAACCGAGCTGACAAAAAATATCCCGAAGGCGTATTCTAACTGCCTATACCATCCACACCTGTGTTCGAAGCCACGGGTTTTGCTGCCCTAGAAGACGGTAGCCTCTGCGTACAATGTGACGCGTTTACTGGTAATCCAGAGTTCTTCCAAGAGTTGTATGCGAGCCCGAACTGTTTCAACTCAAATTAACTCAACTCATGGGACCTTTGCAACCTGATCGTCAGTGGTAAGCTCGAGGCCAATGTATGTTCCATTTGAACTAAGCCACAAATGTCCAGACTTCTTGTTTTCCTACATTCTATTTGTAAGATTAACTTGTGGGCGATAAGAAATCTTTTGGGTAGAAAAAAAAGGAATTCCGCGACAGCTACGGATAACGGTTAACTCAGCTGTGCTTTTGCCTCGAAAAGTAATATGGTGGTCCGTTCGGATACACACACGCCACCAAAGGTCCCAAGTATTTAACCAATGACGTTAGTGAGTGCTTACTTCGAACCGGAAAAAATTCAACCAAACAAAGCCAGCTAGCCTACAGGGTGCCCCTATTGGTGTTAAACCATTTTGCCTCGAAAGTCGTCATTCCACTGTCTCAGCTGTTAAGTCACATCATAAAAGGATCATTATTGCCGACGGATGATGAATTGCCAGAATAACCCGTCATCCTGATGACCACCAAAATCCCATCCGAATTCATGCCATGCTGATTTTTGAAAGTGGTAGAGTAATTGCTGCTAGGAATTATGAGGATTTTATTGAGCGCCTCCACTGATGTTAGTGTGATTCAGTAGCCCATTCCTATTATGCTACCCTGAAAGTTCCAGATGTGCTTCAGATGCGCTTCAGGTGCTTCTGGTTATCTTTCAGGTACACTAGCGCCACTTCGATTCGAAACTCCAGCTGCATAAACTTTTCGGGACGGATATCGAACGCTAACTTCAATCCTACAGGAATAATTTACCGAATAAAAGTAGTAAGTTAAAACAGCAAGCACATGCCGCTCCCTTAGTTCTTCACGTAAAATCAATAAATCCTACAGTCAGAAAGTTGGAGTTTTGTAGTCCCAGACATCACGCTGAAGAAAACCGGAAAGTTCGGTACAGTCAAACCACAATCGGGTTACAAGGTACGTAAACTTTCTTTACGGGACATACTACTCACACTGTTGCTGAAAATGGCCTGAGACCAAGATTTTCAACTAAAATCAGTTAAATTTCCCGTCAAAACTAAATTAACTCGCAATTTAGCACAGTTTACAAAATGCGTAATATTTAATCTAAAGTAGAAGTTAAGAATGACAAAAACTCTGGGACTGTGCTCAACTTATTGGTGCTTAAATAGGCGAAACCCCACGTGGGATGTCGTAAACTTTCCAAAAGCCCCATAATCTGAATGCCATCTCAGGAAAACAAAGAGGAAAACGTGATACCAGCTGAAATGTGAGATGCTTTGTGTGCTGAAACATGTTGCCACAATCAAGACGTTAAGCTGGATTCAGTTGAATTTTCCTGTGTGAGGATGTAATTCACCCACTCAAAATACCGTTAGCTTAGTATCAAATTACTCAATGTAGCTGAGACATAAGGCCCCAAAACGAAGTGGAACAGCGAAACAATATTTTGACGAGGTCCGTTTCAAGTGATATATTTTTGTGTCAATTTAAATATGGGTGAAAGCTCACAATAAATGATATGCCTAAAATAAACTGTAGATCCTTTTCGGTAACCTTCAGTTTTCTTAGTGCTTTTCCTCTGTTTCACGTATTACCTTATTTATTATGCAGGCCCATTTATGACGCTAATTTTGAACATTTTTTGCAGTAAAAGACGTTTGGTGTTGGTGCTGCAAATAGGCGTTCTTAACTTGAGAGGGGGAAAATAAACACACCGTGCATGTCTTCAAATCAGTTGGGTCTTAATTGAACGGATGGAGGTTCAAGATATCTGGGACAATGAATTGTCTGGCTTGTTGGTAATTTGAAACTCCTCGCCTCATATTTTCTTCGTTGAAAGTTTAGGCCATTGATTTTTGCCCTGTTGCCCTCCGAGCAACCCACATACTATATACGAGCGATTCTTCCGGTAACTCTAGCCTAAGGTGAAGGAGCACTGGACTCAAGTTTCACTGTTACTCTAGGTCATCAACGGTACCTTAATGGTTCAGGATTTTAACCCCAGGTGTGTGATACAAGGATTGGTGCATTTCGTACCTACCTATGCTATCACGCCCGAATGAAAGGATGTGTTCACTGGTTTGGTTTGACAACATCTAGAACGAGAGTCCGATAAATTTTCTATTGATATGGTCTTTCCAAACCACAGGATACAACAACTTTTATGCTCATTCGTTTGGATCACATACAGTCAGCTTGTAGCAGTCAGTCTAGTTGTTAAGGATTGCCGGGGAAAGTTCTAGGCGTTAACTGTCTCAGTGATTGCTGGCTTAACCACTGATCACCAGGTCATACTGGTCTTCCTAACTGTCAGTATATAACAATGGTTGCTTAATTTCATTCTGCTTGTCGATTTACATTAAGAACAGATTCGGAGGACAATCCTTTGAGTGGTCCGTTGGTGACTTATTAACAATGCGTCTGTCTGTGAGCATTCATGTTGCCAGCCAGTAAGGTAGGAAAATTCGTCTAAGGGTATTTTTCGCATTTGCACTGAAGTGGACGAGAGGATAGAAGTAAACTTTGGGCGACATTCTTGGGTGGTGTTCAAAATACAAGGTAGATTATAAATTATGTTGACCATTTTTCCTGCTGCCGAGTTCAAAAACAACGCAAGTCAACTTCTTAAGAACTACAGCTATGGCCTACGTTCCTGCAAAACTTTTAGGTAAGCACTTGTGTCTGTTCTTTTGTCAGCGCTAAAACGTTACTGTCATCAACACTAAACAGGTGCATTTAAACTAACCTAAATGGATAAAAACAACATTAGGTGGTCAAACCTGGTTGGTTGTTACCTTATGCTTCCTCTGTTTCGACTTGTGCTGTCCATAGAATGAACGGTCGTATTTGATCGTTTCTTACCGGGGATAGATGCCACTTAAAAAATCCGGATAGTATTCGTCAACTTATTTGAAGGGAGGATTTCATGAATTTCAAGTGACAGTCACTCCAAAATGCCTCGGCCAGGATCGACTCTTTCCAAAGTTAGCGTAATACGGGTGCCACAAATGTCATGGGAATGGATGAGACTGTTTGAAAGCATTACTAAACCATAAGATACAACGTTTTTATGACATTTCGCATCATGTAGTTCCAGCACTGATTAAGCAATTTTTCATGAATCATTATCATCTCTCCTAGTGCCTAATTAATGTGAGATACAAAACAATATAACTGCCAGACACCAGATTTCACTTTCCCGTTAGATTGAGAATTTCAAATGAAGAAAAGGGAAGTTAGGTTAGGTCGCGAGAACGAGGACCATGTACTCCATGTCCCAATAACTTACTCGAATCTCTTCATAATTCAGGTGTAATCCACGAGATAGCATATGGTGAAACACACCTATATATCCACCAATCTTATTGTCAAAGTTTTAATGTTCGCAAAGTCCAGTTTGTTGCAGACCAAGCTAAGTGATGGTGGAGCAAATCATTTTTGAAAGCTATGCGTCCTTCTGAAGGAGAGATTTTGAACGGATGTCGGCAAGAAGATATGGTTGGCTCCTAAAAATATATTCACATGAGCTTTTTGTTCTTATGTGACCTCGCGTAGTGTTCGTAACCGAGATGGAGAGCTTACAATTTTGGGTGGCGTCTTCAGATTGCTAAAAGCTTGTTGGTTCATAGAACCCGCGAAACGATCTCCATTCTACTATGGAAACAGGTAACGTTCCCGTTTCTCCCCCACCCACATTTGCGACTTTGTACGTGAAATTGCCACATTTTCTGGTATGAAGAAATTTACAGTCATATTGGTGAAAGATGTGAAAACTTCCGAAACAGGCCGGCAGAAAAGTGACAGTGTTGTTTAGACAGACCGGAAAATGACATTCCTTTTCAACGTGATACTCGCTTTTTATTTGGCTATGCAGAATCAAGATTTCTAAAAGCCATATTTTGCTCTGAGAGTAACCTCTTATCCTTGTTTACCTTACAACTAAATGTTTGGTACACGGAAGCTTTTGTGTGGCTTATGTTTGTATGCGAATTCATGCGCTTGTGGAGCCTGAGTTCAAAGGCTTTCGGTCTTATTATTGTAGTCGCCACTATATACATGGCAAACCTAAGTCGCTCGATGAATTCTCAGCTGCGCAGCCGGATAATCTAACCCTTTAGGAGGTAACTTAGTGAATATCAGGTGCAGCTGTCCACTAAGTGGGATGAATCTTGTGGAGCAGGCCAAGGGGTAGGTCAGCGAATATTGCCCAAATTACACCAATCTACAGGAGGCAAGTTTTCAAACCACGTGTCATTTTTTGTTCACCGGTTAGATATGCTTGTGAACAAAGAGCTGAGTATTCACGCACTGACAGCTTGTTCAAAGTCCCATGACATTAAATACATTCATAACCTGTTTTGCAAAAGTTCATAGGTCCATTTTTGAACAGCTCGTTAAGTCAGACTAAACCTAAGTCGATTATTTTAGTAGTTCAAGTGTGGCGAAATGCCAAGATGCTGATGAATGAGCATAGTTTCATCCGATTTCGAACCTTGACCATCAGAATGCACGATTACAAAGTGAAATCTCAGCTATTTACAAAAGCATTTATGGGTTTTGGTCGATATTTCAAAAAGAAATCAATTAATTTATGTTTACCACTTTATCACCAAAAGTGTTCCTCGAGTAGTGAAAAATCCTAATAAAACCAGAAAAACAGCTGAGAGTGAAAGAGAAATCAAGACTACAAAGAAAGTCGTACAGCACCTGCTTTGCTCATAAATTTTGGATTCAGGCTCACGTTTATTATCCATATTCCCAGAGCTATATTCGCAACGGTTTGAGGTAAAAGAGGCACCGTATGAAGCACATAAAACAAGCTCTTTGGAAAAACTGGTTATTTGGATTGCATAAAGCTGCAGATCTGACCCAAAATAGTCACCTAACTTTCACTGAGTGGATTTGTTTTGATCACATGCCCAATTCGAGACAACTATGGCAACAGAGCGATATACCACTGAACCGCAAGAGACGCATGTATCAGGCTGCAGTACGGGCTGCCTTATTTTATGGATGTGAGACGTGACCTCTTTGAGCAGCGGAACCGAGACGTCTCCTGGTCTATGACAACCGGTTTCTCGGAACCTTGCTCGTGGGTGTTGGTGTCCGGGAATCCAAAAAGAGGCTACTAAAAGCCGAGCTTCGGTTGTCCACTTTACTTGAAGTGTGTTCTGAACACTGGAATGTGCAATAGTTTCCCATTTGTTGCGAATGATGAATCATCGTTTGCCGAAAACAGTGCTATTTTCCGTGACAAACTAAGATTACCGCAAACTAAGTGGTAGTCCATCTTTGACAAGGCAAACTAGTGTGGAGGAGGCCTTAGAAAGTGTGGGTACAGTCAACGCGACTCACATTCCAGGATATGGCCCGTATAATCCCAAATGTTCCTGGTTGGAAACCCTAAAATATATGGCTGCTAATCAATGTCAAGGAAGTTTTCGCTGTCAGTTTTTATCCATTTTGCAATAATGAGTGTTCATGGTTGTAGGAACACGGGAAGGATTGTGGTAGGCTGACACCGAACCTCTTCTCCATCCGCTTTTGTTCTTTTTTTCACAATGATGCTTTCGAATGAACTATGGTTGTATGACAGCAGAGCAGCGTTGTTCAACCCTGACGTTGTGCTATGGATGATAACGTGGAGCCAATCATCAGGTGTCCTTGGAACAAAACATTTTTCTAAACGAATTACACTGCTCAAAACCTATCCTGAAGTTTCCCAGCGTCCATGAGGTGTTTCGTTTTCTGTTCTCAAAGTTTGCTATGCTCTGCCTGACAAAGTACCTTTGGGATATTGCAGTGTAAACATCGAATAGTAAAAACCAGCAAAAATGCGATTAAATGCAAAACAAAGGTACGCACCTTCACCATTACACGATCCAAGTTGTGTCGATCTGCATATGATTCCAGATCTCGGAATGTGATAATTTCCTCTTCATCAGTGTCAATCTGCAAAAGTGCATTGATTAAGGTCCGCGCGTGACGTGCGTAATGCTACTCAAAAGCGGGAAACAGTTGTTCAAAGGCATCATGCATGACTCAGTAATGACGTATGCCTAGCGCTTTAGGGGTAACCGACAATGGGGTTTTGAACGACCGACACAGCAAAATGAACAGAATTCACTCGTTGTGTGTTCACAAAAATTGCGAAACGCCTTAGAACCCGAGCATCGCACCTATTTTTACGTTCTTCAGTTTAATATGTAGTTATCTCAATTCGAAGATTTATTATGTTGACAGTAGAAAACTGAGACAGTCCAATCACAGTTAAAGACGTTATAAAGGATTTATGTGTGTGTTAAGTTATTGCGGAAACACTGTGCATATCAAGTGTACGGGCGTGGCTCAAAATCCCAGGATCAACTTTCATACGGAAAATAACAGACAAGGGGGTGACTGCTGTGAAGAAAAAACTTCTGGAGATTCATTTTAAAGTATTTGCAGTGAGCTCCTGACTATCTTTCGAGCGGTAAATACTGTTCAGTGGGTAGGATCACAGGTGTTTCAGTCATCTATTAAATACTGGTGCTTATGGCTTTCAAGAAAAGAAATTTTAGGCTCCGAAACCCGGGGTTTCTTAACAGAAAGTGACCAGAACAGAGCACTGATCTTCTCTAAAACAAGAAGGCATCCAAAGCAGAAAACTAATATTACTTGTTTCACTGATGGACTGAGTGAGTGGAGCACAAGTATAATGTTCAAAAGGTGCCGAGTTTGGGTGGGTAGACTGATAGTATTTAGCCTATACAACATCCTCCCTAAGAGGATATTTTCAGATTTCAAGGAAAATGAAATCGCCAAAACTGGTGCTGGAGAAGATAGTGTAGAAAGGATCTTTGTGGAATCAAATCATCATCGTCTTCAGTTGTAAAAAACGCAACTGTGCAGTAGTGACACTTGCCATATTCTCGTTCTCGAGCAATCTAGTGAGTTAGAAGTAAATAGATAGCCAGCCTGAAACACAGCAAACATAGAAGAAGGCCGGGATGTCAATGAATATTTCTTCATAACTGGATTTTATGGTCCTACTAGATGACGGTCGTCGACACCCAGGAAGTGTACAAACGGAACGTTCCGTATACGATACTCCCACTGGCACAGCAATACTGTCCATTGACAGTGCTTTAGCCGAACAGTCGTTCACAGGATAAACAGGTTACTTTTATAAGAACAGCACGAATCGTCCACCCAAACTGACCGCTCTCTTGCACTTATTAACCACGATTGCACTGCTGTGTTTTGCAGTTGGGAGAAAATGTGAGGAGTGAACAATGATGAGGAGCTTAAGTTGATGCATTGTCCGAGGTTGTTTGCAGTGTGAAAGAGTTCGGGGATTTTCATTTTGTAGTTGAAGTAAGCCTATGCTGATAAGTCGAAAAATACTGTACCACTGTTTCATACATTTCGAGGATCATCAGAAAAAGTGACCTATAGAAATTCACTTGGTTATTCTCGGTCATTCCGCAAAGATTGGCTTCATTTGGGGGATGAAATCTAAAGTGAAATTTCCCAAACCTCTTACTACTGGCAGCAAACTATAAGTAGCTCAGAAAGGAGAATAATTTACACCACAGCGGGGAGTATAACCTACAGCTAGAATATGAAGGGTTACATCTGAAAAAGCCCTACAAATATACTGGGACATAAGATGGGTGGGTGGTTTAAATTCTGGGGCTAGTAATTAATAAAAACGGTTTACGAGAGAGTCGTCCGAGTTCGGTAACAAATATTTGAGTCAATGGCGAGTTGTCAGACTGGTTACTGATGACATTTAAGATGTTTTAAGTGGGAGTAATTGTATTAATAGAGGAAACCAATTCCAAGGTTGCTGAAATCTCTGAGACAGCCCGCGGATGGCACAATTACGATTTTTAACAATACAGTAATCGGTGCGGGAAAAGGTCATCACACGACACTAAAGTTTTCCGACTCCCACCACTTGCCTTTCAACTTTCTGCTAGACTAAAGGGCAGGAAAACAATTAACAGAGTGTAGGGATAAGTTTCACTGTCCCACATAATTTCGAAGTTATAAGTTAGTACTGTTGAGGTATGTCACAGTAAGAAAAATATTCTCGCTCTTTTGAAGTAAAATACCCACAATTTGGCTGAAATCTCTTCCACATGAACTGGCAATAAAGAGCATTTTTTGCTGAATCGAAGAGTTTTCAGCAACTTTATGAGTAGTGTATTACGTCTAACATGCAGTATGCTTTTTGCAGAACATTTTTGTTTGTGACGAAATGCCTGCTTCCGAAGACAGCATATTGTCTCACATAAACTTTGCCTATCATAACAACAAATCCTTTGTTCTCCCTGTAAACTATTTCACCATTCTTCATGAAAAATTTTCAGAAAATCAACCAATGGTCGAAAGACAACGGAGGCCGTTTGAAATACTTGTCAATAGTCCAACAGCAAGTAACGCCTGCAGCTAGTGGGCGGGCTTACATTGACTGACAAGAAAGAACTTGATAAAACGCAGCATCAGATGCTGTATAGAGAACCAACTGCAGCTGCTCACTCTGGTGCGTTTCATGGAATATTAATTAGTGCATTCCTAGGCGTGATAGAAAAATAAACTCAAATGTCATATTGATAACAGCACTAGGCGATGAGTCCTTCTGAAGGACACTCCTCTGCACGTAAACCACAGCATACATTACTGGAACACGTGATTTGTTGCTTGCGGCATCCACTTAACTGCTATGTCATTGCTCCCGTTCAATATTTGCAGTTAGGCATAGTTAAACGCAAGTCGAGAAACGGGGTATATTTGGAGCATCTCCCATATAGCTGGGATTATGTATACTACAGTCTACAAAGGTAAGCAAAACGTCGCTGAAAAACCCATGGATGAAATAGGCACAATGAAATTTTGACATAATAGTTGTTGGTTACAAATTACTGCATTCTATGCTCACCTCTGGTATACCTGCTACGAGGCAGGCCAAAACACACAGTAAAGACACATTTGTCTATTAAACCAAATAAATTCTAGGAGTACGTTTCTATTTGTATTGTAAATTATCTTGCGGTTTTCAGATATTCCAGTATGTCTTTTCATTGAGTAATTTTGTAGTAAATGTGGTGAAAATATTTTGTTTTGTAGCCTGTATGCCTTTGCCTGGGTAGAAATTAAGAGAATTGCTCCCAGTGCTCGTCGGCTAATGTGCCGGGTTGCAAAATAACTCCATTTACTAAGAGTTTGTCTTGCTGAATATTACAAACTTAACAGTTCCCAGCAGGTTTTGTGCCGAGAACTTTATCGTAATGCTATTAGTCATAGAGATGAGTTCATCATACTGGCCCATTCAAAACTACACTCATTCCCCTAGATTACTTGGCCGCGTTTTTTGATGTAATCACAATGCTCAGATGGATGGAGCGAGTTCATAAATTACAGAACCACACATGGCATTTCAAAATAGAATAGGTTTGTGGAGCTATGAGGAGAGGTGAGGTCCAAATGCACAAGTACTGTGAGCGGAAATTATACCTGGAGGTGGATTTGATAGTGAACGGACTGATAACCTTAAAAGTACTCTTTATGAAAAGATTCCTAGAGTTAAATTAAAAAAGCAGACTTTCAAGGCATCATTTATTCAAAGAATGTTTGGTCATTATCTACCCGTTACTTGAACTAATACATATAACTATAGAAATTAGCATACGAGGTCAGTGTTCGATTCAGTAGTTTGCCATCTTTGAACAAACTCAAGTTCTGCTAGTAATTTTGATTGGAATATGTGTACTCTAATGTGTTTTTTTTAAAGCATCACTAGATTTTTTTAGCGATACGTCATAACATAACCTGTCCGTTGGCCGGTCTTGTCCACGTTGTTCAGATTGGTCTATGTTTCATCCAAACTTCCAAGAGAACGCCTCGAAATAGGAATACTGATGTTTAGTTAAGATGAACAATACTTGCACACTCGTACCATTGTATCCAGGTACTCAATCTGTCATCGGGTCATAGAATTCTGGAACGCAAAGTACGTGCCAGTTAAACAAACACATCACTTCATCGTGGTCACGTTGTTCACCGAAACAAAGTCCTTAATACCTAATACACTTTAAATGACGCATCCTAGGTGTAGCCTGCTGAGTTGCATCTATCAACAGTCTGATGCCTGCATTCCAAATTGTTCAGATCACAGATGTAGTAATATGTGAAAATCGGTACATGTTGGGCTTGATGATCTTACATGGTGCGTATAGCTACGGCATTGGAAAATTCGAAACGTGGGCGCTGGGATCGTTTCAGATGGGCTTGTTTGTAAACAATTGGTAGTTTTTAAGGTCACTATAGGACAAACGGCCGGGGAACCTGACGTCTGAATCGGAGAGCACAGTAGAAGAAAATAAACAAAATACCAAGAAACGCGAATGAATATCAAGCATTACTGGAAGGCTAGGCGATTACGGAACACGCGCTAGCCACAAAAAAGATTTAGAAATTGATGAGGTTTTGAGGCGAGAACTACGGTCCGCGTCGCAGAGACTGAAATCGCTAAGCATCCCATCGTTAACAGAAAAGAAGGCGTGGAACTGGCAATCGTGTGGATAACGGTTTTGGATCAGTTGAGCTAACACGTGTTGGTGTGTGATTATCAGGAGGAGTATTCATCATCTGAATTCCACTTAACCTTACCCACCTCCCATCTCCTCAACTAAATTGTCGCAATATTCACAAGCCCACGAAGACCAAGGAAAATCTACCAGTGGGACCCTCGGTGAATCATCCACTGAAGCACCCTGAAGTGGAAGATTAAGAAACAAAGGCCGATCGGACGAGGACTCACTAATCGGTTCCCCGTCTGCCTTATAACCTGGTCAGTTGGGTGACCTGCTCACTTGACCTGATGAAACTTTTGTGTCAAAGGCGAAATGTTGCCCAATTACAAACTACCGACTTTCTGCCAAGCCCTTCTGAAACGGTAATTCTAAGCCTGTTAACAGAAGGAGATACTACTGGTTTTTAAGCCTGTCCCATAAGCTAGTCAATTAATCTGACAAACTTTTTAGTCCAAACGCAAAAATCTACCCAACAATGAAATCACCAATGGTTTTCCAAGCATTTCTGAAACAAAAGATTGATAACCACTTGATTCAAAAGATTTAACCTCGGAGAAGTATTCATCATCTGGACTCCACTTAACCTTATCCAATCACTTCTGAAGCGATGAATTCTCAATCGGTTCCAAACTTTTTTTCATTTGATTGAGCGCTGAGGTGTTCATCTTTAGATCTGTGGGATACACTAGGACATTGATTCGTCTGCTTACGCAGGATATTTTTCTATAGTGATCTATTTCCTGGAGTTACCCCGTGGTAATATTACAACGCACTACTCATAGGGTTGCTGAAGACTGATAACCCACGACCGATTTATCCTCATTGGGACTCACCCTTATGTTCTGCTCAAAACAAAATTAGATAGAATACAAAGGTACATTAATTCGCAGTCAAATGTGGTTGTGACAGGAGACTTAATTCGATCCAACTGAATCTTCCGTTTTTGATGACCTGGTCGTGGGACGTTGGATTATTTTCAGCGTCTTATAAGTAGCTCGCTACGCCAAAGCTATCCATTGCAACTCTCCAAGTATGGGGTGGCCAAATTCAGCACACCTGGCTGAAGTATACTTTAAAAATGGGGGAATAACTTGAATTAATGTAAGTATGTTGGGTCATCAAACCATGACGGGCATTTTGAGGCTGCAATATTTCTCCTAAAATAAATTTGAGCCATATTCCTATTTGACGAATGAAATATTTGCCAGGAATTTTGCTAGTAGGAATCGACTTGTATGCGCAAAATGAATTCATTTACTGTATGTTATACAGTGTTTATACTACATAATTTCTCACGGTATTAGGAATGTGTTGATTGCATCAAAATTCGGAGAATCTTGTTTTTGTAAGATCATCAGTTTTATACTGCAATTTTTCTACAATCAATAGGACATTAAAACAAATATATGGCTTTTGGTATCTGATCTGGAGAAGGATTATAGTAAGTTGGGTGGTTAGGAAGCACAATTCAATCATTTCTCAGAGTTGTGGTTCGTCAAACGCTGGACTTTACCCTGGTTTTGGAACCCAATGAATATTTTTAATTGGAAACGCCAAGCCTATTCTTTCAGCAAGTCTGAAGTTAGCTAAACGGGATAGAGAGAGTAGTGTTACTGCCAATACAATCACTCTGGTTTTGGAACCCAATGAATATTGTTACCTCGAAACGCCAAGCCTATTATTTCAGCAAGTCGAAGTTAGCTAAACGGGATAAAGAGAGTAGTGTTACTGCCAATACAATCACTCAGAGCATATGCACTACGTTTTGTGATGCGAAGTTAACACCAATACGAAGGCGTCCGTGATCGACCGTCCAGTACGATTCTTCTGCAGACATTGTACAATGATCTGCAGAAACTGTACTTTCGAGTCTGACCCTGATGACCCGATTTGAGGCTTCTCTATTTGTTTTCCTCAGATGAGTCCCTTATTCCACAGAAATGAACTATGTGATTAAGTATACTCACCACTTAGTTGGGGATGAATGAAGTTCAACCACTCAACTAGAATGAAGATTTTGGAACCATTGCACCATATCTGGAAACATTGAACTAGGAATTCGTTGGAAATGTGTACTACTTTTTTTGTTGTTCACCTCTAAAGAGATACAAGCTTAATCATTACCGACCGAACACTTGTTCAACCATTCTAATGCACTAAAATCTCTCGACCGACACCCAACAAAGATTTAGCTTGACTTAGCTGCTTGGTTCTCTTTCCGCCTTAAATCTCCGTCAACCTCGGAACCTAGTCACTTGGCCTGACGAGGCTTTTGTGTCAAAGCCTAAAGTCGCCCAGCAATAAATCTACCGATTGTCACCAAACTTTTTCCAAATACAAGTTTAGTCTACCTAGATGAATTTTTAAAGCCACTTGGGACGCACAGCAACTATTTTTACGAATAATGTTTCATTATTTCTTTATTATACTCCGTATATATTTCTTTCAATATCCCTACCTACAAGCCCCTCTAACATCATCGTCATTTGTAATATATATCCCAAGCTGGTAGACTTTCCTTCCGCTTTGTCGGGTCACGGTACTATTCTTCAAAGAAAAACATTACTCTGGTGTGTCGAAAAAGTTTTTGAATTGGAATTTAAACCCAAGACAGATAAAAACTCTCATCACCGATAGCGTCAATTTGCACTTATATTCTGTTGTTAGACGAGACTAGTGAACTCATGCGAAGCTCTCGTAGCTCTTCAATGGTTTCATCGACAGCCTTCTGTTGTAGTTCATGGAGCAGTCATTTTCTCCCGCGGAGCGTGTTTTCTCGGACAACTGAGTTTCTATTCACTGATTCGTTGGTGTATTAGTTGTTTTGAATCATAGTACTGCTCCGTACAGTTGTCGAAAATGTGCGCACTTGCAGTTTTTGCTTATTCTTCCTTACTTTACCGAGACGCACAACCGTAATCCCTTTAACGATTGACGAACAGTTCCTTTGGAGATCCACTAATGCAAACGATTGAGTTACCCCACAGAGTGGTTATACATTGAGGGGGTGGGGACATTTTTTTAGAAAGTTATCATACTGGGCATTTCGTGCCGTGACTAGTTCCCGATGAAGAGACCGAGATATTCAGCACGTCAAACGAAGTCAGCGTTGGAGAGTGATCCGTTGGTCACTCACGGGGTGTTTTTGCTTGTGCTTTAGGTCTTATTCGACGACGTAATACCATACCATCAGAAAATAAATAGCAGAATTATCCTCACCATGGTTAATTGTCATTGCATATTAACTTTATTTTCCCCACATGTTGAAGTTAATGATAACTTTAATGAATTACTCAGGTACAAAATACCATTGTTCACCAGAGTTCATTCATCTTATATTACATGTGTTTTTCCACGACGGCTCCGTAGTTCGGCTAGGGTTGTTACAAATGCCAAAACAGTCATAATAGTGACTACTTATCATACCGTATTTTGCATATGATACTCCAGTTCAACCATGCACCAGCAAAATTTGTGAATGTAAGTGCATGGTGTCCTTAAGGAAGATTGTGTTACCTTTTTGGCGGGTTGCACTACCGACCTCAAACTGTGGGGATCTTGAATTGCAGCACTAAACAGTGCTATTCCACTGCGTTTGGACTTTGTGATGAATGTTTCAAACTCAACTAATTCAATTTGTGAAATAAATTTAATATCTAAAGTACGGATTTTCGACAGTCAGTTGTGAAAATCCTCATTGCAAATAATGCTGTGCCGGGGAAAGTTTGACCGAATATTTGTGGATAGTCCCAATCCTCTACCGTTTCAGTGGGCCACTTCGAGGTTTCCACAATAATGCCATGCAGTCAGTTAATCACTTTAGGAGAAGTAGATGGGTGAGTAATCAACATTCAACTGAAAGGACATCAGCGCAGCTGAAGGACCAGTTGTACTCTGCAATCATTCGAATCACACAGGGAGGTCGCAGATATAGATGTGCTTAAACTGAGTAATTTCATTTTTGTGAGTGATAAACAGGAGTGTTGACAGGGCACCGTCGGTTACCTTAATAAACTG
The DNA here is from genome assembly GCF_000715545.1 of Opisthorchis viverrini. Lineage (NCBI taxonomy): Eukaryota > Metazoa > Platyhelminthes > Trematoda > Opisthorchiida > Opisthorchiidae > Opisthorchis > Opisthorchis viverrini. The sequence goes on along the minus strand of NW_008751879.1, from coordinate 502,433 downwards.
ATCATTTACCTGAATAAACCTCACCTCGAGAAGACTGTTTACTGTAATAACTTATGCCAAGATAATATGTTGTGATCATGGTAAATACAGTTTGAACAGTACCACCAGAACGGACGTGTATGTAATGAGGTCCATCGCCCCATATAGTGTAACATCAGGCTCAGCAGGCTGGTTACTGCTAGCATATTCGAAGTGCGGTGTGTTAAGCAGACGGCATTGCTTTGTTGGCCATCCACAGTGACCAACCCTGATGGGACGTGGTGTACGCACGTCAAAGCAGCAATGAGAAATAACTTCTATAATAGGACTTGAAAGATACGGACTGGAAAATTCATTGGTAGGTGCCATTTTTCTAGAGTTGCCCTGAGGTTGCAAGTAAATGTTTACGACATTGTAGCTCACATTCCCTTTATATCTCACTAAGCCTCAGTACCTTTTTGTAGACAGGCTGCTGACGATAAGAAACAGTAAAGTGTACCAAACACCTAACCCTAGCTGAATTATCCTTAGTTTTACGCAACTGAACGGTTCAAAACAGAGGGAGGATGAACACACATCTCGAGATGACTGTGTACGGAGTATCAACTTATCCCAAAAACGAATAAAATGTCAAGAACTGAAGTTTACAGACTACACTAGTGATATACCACATCTTGAACGAAACAACACCATTGTATTTAAAGGAACGGTCCAATATCAACAGTTGGATAAGAGGCAATTTTTATATAAGGTGATCGAATGAACTATCACATATTTGTCAGGTGTGATTTATCATTTGGGATTGTCAAGATAAATCGTAGATTGCGTAATATTTTTTACTCTTTAACGTGACTAATGTGGCGTAAACAGTTCACATTTCATGCTGAAACAAGCAAGTGGACTTGGTTTACATTACTTCTCAGTGAAACGCAGGCAGATAACTCGTTTGGCAGTGGTGTCCAATGGCGTCACCAATGGCGCATAATGAGAGTTATGGGGCCCGTCAGCTACAATTAGCGCAATAAAAACATGCTTAATCACCCCTGCCTGTTTTTACCAGGCCCTAAGCACCGACGAATCGATCTGAACAGGAATTCCATCTGGTGATGAGACGCGCAATGAAAGTGTATGATGCGTTTAGGTGATTAACAGGATAACACCTAGTCGTGAAACGAAACGGTACATCACACACACTTATGCTCTACTCGTTTTTTTAACATCTGGTTCGGGGAATGTTAGCTAAATCGATAAAACTAAAGGTTACTTATACGTGTAGCTTGGTTGGAGCTTCACAGTTCTGTTGAATTCACGACTTGCCGAACAATGGAGCCCTTTTTAGAAGCCTTTTTTAGCATTGACACAGACCACTCAGAAAGAATAACCATACGGGAGCTGCAAGACTATGTGAAACGAAACAATATTGATCAGTCAATGGTTAAGGTAAGTGGATGGATTCATAATATCCGTGTGTGTAAATTCCTCACACCAACCTTCGTTTAGCTTACTCCAGCTTACGTCTTATCTGGTACGATGCAGCTAAGTTTGAGAATACCAGACGAATCCAGCTAGATTGTATCAGTTACGATGTTAAATGTATTTCTAACAAGCGTAGACATAGTAGTAAAGAAAACGGTGGCAATTTTACTGTGTATGGACACTTAGTGCAATAGCATACAACTGAGTACCTCAAATGAAAATGTGTGCAAACGTGCCAAACTGTATTACCCCTGACATTTTCACTGCCCGAGCGGTTGGTTAGATGATGAAAATAGGGATCTCTTTTTCTACCCAGTGGTCACAATTCGGTGAGCTGTACTTTCTCTTTTATTCTGTTAGCGTTGGCAAGTTTTATTCGACGCCAACGACTCCGGAGTGATTACACTGGACGAATTTTGCAAGACGCTTGGAATTCGTCCCTCTGAAGCGTGAGTTAACATTCTTTTCATCGAAACCCTTTTTTGCCCATTACCTAGATAATTAAACGACTTTGTCAAGAACACTGAAAGATGATTTTTGGCTAGTTTTGTAAAGCTGCCAGATTATAAAGTTAAAGCATAGCCTGTGTGGGCCACTCGTCTGTGGGAAAAAATCTACTTTATTTGTCGTACTTAACATTTGTTATGTGCGTGTATATTCTATATCCATCAAGCACGGTACTGTAATACTGAGAGAGGTTATTCGTGCGGTATTTACTATTCAGCACATTCTTGCTTTTAGATTCGTTGTTGTTTTGATTTAGAGACTCATTTCTAAGAATATTCTTCATATAATTCACTCTTTTCTTGTGTCCGACTGAAAACACTTGTAACATTCGGCTGATCGATGACTGTATACCGTTAGCACTGATTCTTCTTCGTCTCGCTCCCAAATCACATCACATCCTCCAGTCAACGGTTGCGCGCGTAGGCTTGAGAATTACTAGAAGTTTGTTTTCACTTTTCGGTAGATGTCCTTGATACAGTCGCCATAATACATCGCAGAATATATCGAACCCTGTCACGGTTATTCTCACTAAGTGTTCTCATATGAAAAATACCAACTAAAGACATTATTCATTCAGCCTTATTCGACCTCCTTTCGAATTGGAAGCCTACAACAGGAGGATGCGAAAGCTGGTCTCATTAGACACCAAATATTTTCTTGATACAAAGTCCACAGAAAAATTCATTGTTGACTCAATGTACACTGGTCAAGGACTCGGCACTGAGCTCTGTCATATACTGTGCCCAGACAAGAACGACTTGAAAATTATGCAGCATAGGAGTCACTAGATAGACCAACGATTTGAAAAAATAATATCATATTGAGCAGTCATATTGGCCTGTTTCAGGCAGGCAGTTAGCTGAAACTCCTGAGTCTCTACAGACGCAGAGTACTGACTCTGGACCAAACTCAGAAAAGGAGATGTCATAAATTACTTATAGAAGGATGTCCAAACGATTCAGAGTAAAGTTTGTATTCGCGAATCTTAAAGTCACTGTTTTTGCGAAGAAAGTGAGATACAACACTGATGATCATAAAGCTAGGCTTTCGAATCGAACTGAGAGGAGAGCTATTAAATTCGTCCGTATTAAATTAAGTTGTCCACTTCTGAGTTCAGGAAAAGTTTGTTCAACAAAGCAATAGGGTTATTCCGCACACACGCCAAAATGTTTGTGGAGAGGTAATACTCGAGAAAGTAGTTTTACATTAGATCACAACATAAGAGTAAATAGAAAGCGATGATCTGAAGTATAAATTAAAGCAAATGTGCAAAGAGATACTTTAGAAACTGTGCGTTTTCTGATGGGTCTGATTGACAGAGATAGGAGAGACAGTATGAGAACCGTCAGTGGCAAAGTTACACTCAGGTTATCGTAAAATTTACTGAATTTAGTAAAATTTATTGAATGACCACCTGTGGACATGTTCCTACCATTGCGTGATGCAGACTGAAATTTACTTGTTTGTTTATGAAACTCAGGTACTATAGGAAACTTGTATATCCAAAACGATCTTGAGTGAGCCACGCATATGTTTTGGCATCCCCACAGTGAGTATTTCTACAAAGAAGTTTCACAAATCAAGTGATCTGGATTCTGCTTCTTGAATTCAGAAGTAGTGAGACGTATTTTCATGGCAGCAACTGAGCTTTCCAGGTAACCCGAATCCACTGGTTAATCCAAGACACCTTTTGGGCGTAATATCCTGTTAGATTACTTGACCAAGTTGTGCGAACAAAGGATCTGAACGATATTTTTCTGGGGTCAAATGTTACATGGATACCAATGTGACGGTGCTCTGTCTACATCATCACCGCTGATATGTATTATTCTCTTGTGAATGCGTGTTATCTCAAAAACTGCCTTTTCCAAAACTTTTGATTTTGTGTTATCTTTGGTCCGCATCCATTATCGTGGCCACCTAACCCTGGATTCCTTGGTATCTCTCAAATTAGAAGGACTAGGTCTATATAATTTCTGGACCCCTAAATGTCGGCAGATTTCACCTGCATGGTTTTATTCCCCTATTCCAAGTTGGAGGGATTGCGGAACAAACAGATTATCGAATGTTTCAGCACTATATATACACAGTAAACTGTTCAATGTGGTGTATTCAAGTCAACCGATCTAAAAGCTTTGCAATCTTCATGACAAACTAAAAGTTCTTTGATTTACGACAGTTTATCTAAAGAGTGCACCGCTCCCGGAATGAATCATGAAAACTTTCAAGAAAATCTTTTTAGGAAAAAAAGACAGATCACAGGTAGATTGATCTTGCAAGAGAAAGGATGCCATTCACTTGAGGTTCTTTAGGAGAGCAAATGACCTCGTCACCCAGGTTGGAGAACGTTTGTGTTCTAACGTAATAACTTATTGATAACCATAACTTTTTGGTACCCAGGTAGGGAAAAATGTTTTAACAACAGTGACTAAGGCGAGTATCGATTACGAATGCTTAGACGAAAGTGTAACTTCAAAAGTACGATTGGTGAATACTAGGATTCCTAGTTCCAAGATGGTGGTTCATCAAAAGCAATGAAAATAACTCTAGAGTACGAAAATTGTGCCTCTGGAAATTAGTCATCCGTACTAAACAAATTCAGATTCGGGATGACTTCCAAATAAACGAGACGTCTGTCAAAGGTGCAGCTTTCCTATACAGATTGGCGTAACATCGCACAATTCAAACAAAATAAAGTTTATCTGGCTTTTTTGGGCAAATAACAAACTACAAGTGTAAAGATAATTCGCGATATATTTTTTGCATGCCACTGTTCATTAACGGAGCTAGATATTGTGTGTATTGGCATCTCCTAAGAGGAAGGGCATCAAAATAGACGGCGATCCTCAAGCTACGCTTACTCATAATGGAACTTTGGACGTGCTGTCAGAATAGCTTATCACAAAGACTCAGCTAAATTTGCAGTTATGTCGCAGTTATTTCGCAGATTGCTCCGCAAAATGCGCTCGCTATTTATGCGAAAATGTGAAAGCCCCGAAGGACTTTTTACGCACTTTTTCAAATAAGAAATCTTCATACAATTATTGATATTGGTAAGTGGGACACTGAACCACGCGAGTCTAAACTCATTGCTCCCATGCTGACTGAACTCTAGTTCTTCCGTACAAGCGACTCAAGTGGTGTCCACTTTGTGTTTCTTACATTTAGTTGAGTTGAGTGTTAGTTAAATTAGCCCAAGAGTGACACACTTTTTATGGTGGTTTTTCGGTAACTCCAATTGGGGGAGTGTAACATTGAATGGGATTGCAAAGAAAACGGAAGAAAAGCTACACCTCATGGAGTGGCTAATATTGACCATGAGGGCGATATAGAAGGGTTTGTTTATCACATCGGTTACTATAAACACGATTAGCTTCGCCAATCAGTTCGAAATCGAAGGGTTTGGGGAGGAGAAGATTCTGTATAGAAGGTGGGGATGATTATTCTTTTGAATATTTGTGTGTGCACGCAGTACAGAAATGGTTCCATACCGTGTTTACGTCTGGTGCTCCGATGATGGTACATAGAGTTCTGAGTACTCGGTGGCAAGCACGTGCGGTAATAGGAGTTTTTATCACCATTGATGTCGTCGAAACAGTGGCGTTTTAAAATGACCGTAGTTGAACTCGAAACAAAGCGCGGCACGATGTTAGCAAGGCCAGTGCAGATAACATGGGATCACACCGAATAGTTGAGAAGCTGAACAAAGAAGACAGAGCAAACTCTGCGCTCTGTAGATTCTAACCAAACGGTTGTTTACACTTTGCCATGCCATAGGTTAACCAGGCTGGCGATCATCTGGGTTCAGTTACAGTGGGCTTTAGGTGGCTGCTGTTACCCTCATACTAGTAGGTTAGGCCCAATGGGTTCACCTGACTGATGGTTTTGACCAACGTGAGCACATAAAATCCCAGGTTGAATCGATAAACTACGGAATTTTGACTGAAAGAATATTGGTCATTTGACGGCTACTGCAAAATTAATCAGTCGTAAATAGGAAGCTGCTTGTTCAAATTACCTGGGGTTTGTGTGCGACAAATAAAGGTATTACGTACCATTTCGTCATAGGGTGAACCAACGCAATATGATATTTACTGGTAACTAAGACGCATCTGTGAATGTGCAAAAACCCCTAAAAATCACTTATTTTGGCTGAACGCTTGGCTGCTTGGCTTAAGTGAATATTAACGGACGCCAGCTCTGTTCCCAGTAGACCATAGTAAAGGGAATTTTATATAGTCCGGGCAATAATGGTAACTTTTACAGACCACTTGGTTTATTTCAGAATGGAAATATCGTATGCAATTTTCACAGCTGCGGTGATAGTCTGGTCTCGTATAGTGGCAAATATATTCTACAGTACAATTATTACCATGGGGTTTTCTCTTGAAAACATTATTTTGCAAAGCACCCCTACAAGATATCCAAGATTCAACCGCAGGAAAGTTCGGGGGAGCATCGTGCTCCACAATAGTTTTTGTGAGTCATGATATGTACACAAGGGTCTTATTACGCTTGTGTTTTTCTCTAAAAGAAAACAAAAAGCCGTGCTTTATATAAACGGGTGTCTTCTTGAGGACCAATGTCAAAACTCCGGCTTAGTTTCTCCTAGGTCTGGCAATCTACACGCGATCAACTGTTTATTTTCATCAGTTTGGTGGAAGCTGCTTGTGCACAGGTTCAAAGGATCTAGCTTCTAATCTTGCCGAAAGCTCCCAACCATCGGTGTCAGAAACGAATGGCTCTAACTTACGAAATGCTTAGTGCAGTGCAAAGCCATCAGAATCAGAATGACATGCTAAAAATGACAGCAGATAACGTCTTGAGACTGATATGTATTGCAATCAAGTGTGATCCGCCTTTGCGTTTAACCACATAAAAAACAAGGATTTGATGCGCGAATTGAGATCCAGTTGTTACCGTCTTACTAGGCTGTCAGAACTAATGTTGCTCAAGTAGTATTGCGGCTATGAGTTGAACCGTTTAGTTAAGGTGTTTAGGAGTGAAGTTAAATGGCAGTGTTCGTAGTAGCGTATTTTTTAGAGAACAAAGTCAAAGTGCGCAATACATTGCATCTAATGCAGTTGAACTGTACTGGAATTCAACGTTTTAGGAGATAGTTTTGCGTAAATATCAATTTCATATGGGAGTGGCGGTGCGATTTTTTGTTTGCAACGATACGCTGAACGATGCAGTTAATGAGTGGATTTATTAGGAACGTGCGTGAATATATTCTCTTCGACGGTTCACCATAAATAGCAGTTTTGTGAGAACAGAAATTCCAGTATAATGTCAATGCTAGTTTATACACCTGTTCCTCTGAATTTCTTCTTTTCAGCCGAGCTTACAACGCAAATATGGTTCGAGCCAGTCATGGTCCTTCACTGCCACGCGAGGTTGACGTTATTACTGCAACTCTGCCTTTCGACCAACAGGTTGATATTGTCAATGAAGTGATGCGACTGACGCGCAATGAACCGTTTGATGAGAATCTGGTAAGCAAACAGCTGAAGCAATTCCTCGACCGTCAATACGGAAGAATGTGGCATGTGGTGATAACAAAAGGATCCAGCTGGTGCAGTTTCTCTTACGAACCCAAGACCTCATTTTTCTTCCAGCTGCGCAAATACACCTACCTTGCGTGGAAGACACCAAGCTGAACATGAACGTCATAAGTTAGAACCCGATTTAGAATGGTGTATCGATGGTGATTATATTAGTAATTAAAACCCACCGATCAGAACCCGTTTGCTTCTTTATTTTGGGGCACCGCACCTCTGAAGCAGTGCGGCTTTTTGTATCCGCTCTAAAAATGGACTATGCATGGCATGGCTGGTCCTAAAATTACTTTATAGAGAATTCTTAGAGCTTTCTTATGCACACCTGCGTTGGATGAACTTCTGTTTCTACCGGCGTCTCTTATGTACAACCATAGACTTTTTCGGCCTTCCACGATTCAGTTTTTCTAACTTACTAGCTTTCCCTCCCTCAAGTTTTCGCTATTTTTGTCTTTCCTTACCATCCCCGGCTTGCGTGAAACAAGATACTATCCCAGGAATTCCATCGGGCTGTCTCAAGCGTTGAACAAGCGAGGAAACATACGATAGCGATAAAAACATAGTTTCTTCTTTGGACTTTTTTTCTATGAACCGAGTATACAATACAGAATCGACCCAATACATTCCGCAGTTTCTGGCCTCATCACTTTATAGTTTTTTTACCTCTCACCATAAACGGCTTCAAACACAAGTAAAGCAAGTACACAGGCTTATGCGCGCTGTCTTTGTGGAACTTGTTTAGTTGGTCACTCACTATTATATCTTGTTTTCTCTAGAGTGCGCCCGAAAGAGTGGGGACAAAATTTCGCTCACCCGAAATCGCTCCCTCTTTGAACGCACATATTTTCAAGCCATCCAGATGAGGTGAACCAGAAGTGAAATGAAGTAACAAAAACTTGATCGTAGCAGTCATACTCGATAAACAAAACTCGATTTCCCACCGCTCAGAACCAGTAAGAAAATAAAAGTTTCTCGTCAATAATCTGTCGATTGAGTATGAAGGCATTCATGAAATGGTACAATTTCTCGTTTACTTTATGCAGCTCAGCCAGGCGCCATGCACATAGGCTTATTAGACTAGATTCTTAAACATATTCAGCTCTGTACGAATTTCAGAGTTCACATTTCCTTAGACTGGAACTGGACGTATTTCGCTAAATTTTCCTGAAATATGGTACTTTCAGGGCACTGTAAAATTTGTGGACTGTTGCACTCTCCGAAGAAAACTTATTTGAGCCTGATTAAAGGAGTGTCAAGTTTACTATAGAAAAACCCATACTTTTGAAAATGTTCGTTTCAGGTCCTCATTCATGAACTGTGGACTTAAATTGCGCTGTCCGTGGACACACTGTGATACATTTTTGAGTGAGCGTGAATTTCGAACAGTGTTGCTCGAGTAAGCTGGACAAATCTGATGACCGATAGTGGGACTGTGAAAGCCTTACTCGCAAATATGTCCTCCTTTTTAATTTAGTGAAACTGATAGCAGTATGGACAATGGTCGACTGTTTCCAAAAGAAAACCGGCCATTTGCATTCCAGTTGCGCAACGAAAACTGCATTTTGAGGAGGAATATTAGATACAGAGAAGACGCTATTCGACTGGAGCGACGAAACTTCTTTCGTCTTAGGAACACCAGTCTTCGGAGGTAGCCGATAACTTATGACTAAAATACATGCGAGAAGGAACTGTTTAGCACTCACTTCTGGAACCCACTATCTTGAGTGCATTTTCGTGACTTTTTTTGGTATCATGCTTTATTCGCAATGAAACGAATTTCTTTGGGTCGTACTCTATTTAGAGTCATTCTGCTGGAGAACAGCACTGTATTGTTCCCAGAAATGTGCGATTCCCTCGCTTATATTCCGGATCAAACGGCCAGAATGGCAAAATATTTCCAAAAAATTCCGCCAGCCCATACCACTGGACTTCATTCCTTTTGCTCAGTTGCTAGTATTAAGGATAGCAGTAACCATCTTGCAAAACAAGAAAATTTGCTGCATGTTTAGTTGCCGGGAAGTTGATAATAAATCTAAAAGACCTAAACATAAATTAAGAAAAAAGTTCCCTTAATGAAACCCATCATTTCAAGATAACTCATGAAAATACTGGGAGTTTGTTTGCCAGTTTTCAGTAGATCATTCTTAACTGACAGACAAGAAATCCCAAGAAGTTTGTGCAAAATGAACTGTTGTGAATCCATAGGACCGGTTCTCTAGAATGGAGGGCGATAACATTCTTACTAAGGCTATAAAGGTGTATACAGCATTTAGAAGTTCAAGTGATGGTACGTCACTCACATTTAACAGTTGATGGAGAACATATGACTAATTATTTGCAAATCAAACTTACCGCAATGATGTCCGAATTTCCCCTGGCGCCCATTGCGTTGTTTTCTTATTAAAGCGATTCACAAGATCAGAGATAAGATTATGTCGTTCCTCGTTACTTTCAGCAAAGGATTGGTCTGTAAAAAGCCACTCACTCCGATTGAGTCTGATCTAGCTGTAAGTTTTATTCCAACCACATGGACACGCCAATCATCCACCATAAACCTTCGACACTCCAGCTGATCACGCACACTACACACGGTCTTCAAAACAAATTCTGGAGACTCCATGGGGCATGCACACTCATATGTGGATTCTTTCATTCACTGCTAGGAGTTGCGTCATTTACATACTGTGGGAGATAGACGAACATAGCTGGTTCGCTAATGATACTTAGAATAAGTTCACTCGTGTAGCCATTTACCAGCCCACTGGTGAGCTATTCCTCACATGGTCATGTCTGTATTATCTTCCTCTTACGTAGTTCCGGTAGGTTCATTCTCCTTGAGCACAAAGAATTTTCAAGTGTAGGACCCATCAAATAGAAGCACAATATTGGTGACAAAATTCTATTACAAGGGGTGAACTTATGTCATTTCCTCTTGCTGCACTTCTGCTACATGCAATCGATCCCCGATCGCTAACAGAATTTTGCTGTAACAGTGCGAAGGATAGGATGCGTTTTCAATTTGCAAGCGGTTGTTGATATGACTGCCGAGTCCGTTAATTAACTTTCAGATGTTTTGCCATCAATAAAAGAAATTGGGTGATTCTTCTTTAGCAGACTATATGTACATAGGTACGAAGTAGTACTTGATAACGCTTGACTTGGTTGACTGACTTGGGGTCTTTTTGACATTATGCTGCACTGTAGTTTATCTTACTCCGGTTTTATTGTTTCCTCGAGGCCTTCGAATTTTAGTGTTTTTTCCCGTATGCTGATGTGCCTGTTCTTAATCCGGAAGAATTTGTGGTGAGAGTAGCTTGTATGTACTTGATTGGTTTGGCTTTTCTCTTTTATTTTCGCCCTTGTGTTTGAACAGCTAATTGTAGGTTTTTCCTACAGCCTAGCCTGATGATCCTTTGGTTGGATGACTGCTGCATTCAAATTAGCTTTGCTGTTTAGTTTGGGCTCCCGTACTATTTCCATAAGATTCGCTCCCGACTTCTTCGCATTTTGCGCCTTGTATACCTGGAGCTTCCTTCTGTTCAGCATTTAACAAACTTAATCTGTTCTATTATTTTTGCCGACAACGTTTATTGTGTAGTACCACTCTTCCTCAAATGTGACTTCTTGCATTGTTTTCGTCTGCGATATTTTGTGGGAGCTTTCCACGCACTGTAGTATGCTGTTGTCCTGTCGTCCGTTTGACCCATACTATTTACAGGACAAACGTAAACGGTGAAGAGATAGGGTGAATATTCTGCCACACTTGTTTATAGCAATGCGCTATCAGCGAAGAGCTGATGGAGTTAATATGACCATAGTGATAGTTATGTGTATATCCTGCCGAGTGGACTAGATACAATAGGCAAGCTCAATGCGAAATACTTTGGTCACAAACTATGAAGCAAAACACCTATGCACATAGTAAATAAACGCTGAAAAGCGAATAATTTTCGATTTCAGGTCATGAAATTCATTTGACGTACCAGAAGATTCTGCTGCAGAGTTCTGATGGCTGTCATTATCCTCCAAATATTTTTTGCTGCACATTCATGCAAATAAACAGGAGTGCGCAACATCGAGCTACTGAAACGAAATTTACGGCATTTGTTTCCAAAGTATTGGAGATTCGCTCTACAAAAATACCGTTTGGAGCACTTAATTTCGTCAGCTCATTCGCATACCGAAATGTAACGTTTTCCCAATCAAAGCTGGCACAAATCAGTGGATACAGTCAATCACTATGTCCACAGAGCAAGTCGAAAATTGTTGCTCATCTTTTGGGGTTCATGCAACACAGAGTCGGTACAGAAGTAACCCTGTACTGGTTTGGTTAAAGGCCCACTTCTTAAGCTTAGCTCTCTTGAATTAGGAGCCACACAATCCAACGCACTGCGTCGGATTTCACACATACTGAGAGCTGTGAGACATATTATGTGTGCTGACGTCATGTTTATGGTTCTTCGTGTAAAGTTAAGTCCGGAGGTAAACTACTATCCACCTACCTCATGAGTTTTAGAATGATCAATGCGCTTTTGCCGCCTTTGGTAAAGTTTGAACTTTCGAAGTAAAACTTGGTTGCATTAAATTCTAAATTCCCCCTTTTTTTACTCCATTAGTCACAGAGGAATTCAATGAAATTTGTTTTTTTTTTCAACTCAGTGCTTTTAGTTCAAAACCATTCACATAGAAATGGTTCACTGGTTTTGCACTAGACGTTCCGCACATGTATGATACGCGAACAACCGCTTTACCGGTGCCTACACAACACCTAATGTTTGAATTAGGGCGCGTTATCTAACAATTTGTCCATTCACTCAGTTTGCTGGCAAACAGACCGTCCAGCTCAGTGAAAGAACAGATCTATGTGCAAGACTATATTTCATGTAATATCTTAACCTGATTCTTTCCTTATAGACCTTGTCTAATCAATCTACAGAAGAACCATTCATACTAACTTCTAAAAACTACTGACTTTGAGATATACCCCAAATTTCATCTTTCAGAATGTGAAAATCCTACCTACGTCGGTTCCGAACATTTGGGCGACGCTGAAAAACGAACGTAGAGATAATCTTGGACATATGTGCTTATCAGCAGTGGCAGTCTGTTGGAAATCCTGCCTCGTTTTGGATTCCCTTGAAACATACACCTATATTTGAGGCCATATATGACATAACAGCTTGAAGTAAGGTTACCGTGGAAATATAGCTAATGTTCAAAGTCGCTGCAGATAACCCTATTGATTTTCCTTTTACGTGATGGCATATCGGATGAGTCTTTTAAGTGCTAAAATGTAAGCATGATGGAACTGCTCCAAGTTTGTCAGGCAGTGTATAGGGAACACTCTGATGACCCCTATGTAGAGCGGGTCAACGCTGTGAATATAAAGGAACGAATGTAACACCCAACGATTTATGTATGTAAGTACTTGATGTCAGTCGCACCGTAAATTTGAAACGGGTTTTCTTGTGATTGTTCATACTTGGCGATTAGTGTAACTGGAAAGCTGCATCATCCTAGACGATATGATGAACAGTAAAACGACTATAGCAGTGGTTGTCAACCTACAAAACCCGTGACGTCAAAGTGTCACAC
>NW_008751879.1:488299-489308 GCF_000715545.1 Opisthorchis viverrini | reverse complement strand
CACCTGTGGACATGTTCCTATCATTGCGTGATGCAGACTGAAATTTACTTGTTTGTTTATGAAATTCAGGCACTATAGCAAACATGTATATCCAAAACGATCTTGATTGAGCCACGCATATGTTTTGGCATCCCCACAATGAGTATTTCTACAAAGAAGTTTCACAAATCAAGTGATCTGGATTCTGCTTCTTGAATTCAGAAGTAGTGAGACGTATTTTCATGGCAGCAACTGAGCTTTCCAGGTAACCCGAATCCACTCGTTAATCCAAGACACCTTTTGGGCGTAATATCCTGTTAGATTACTTGACCAAGTTGTGCGAACAAAGGATCTGAACGATATTTTTCTGGGGTTAAATGTTACATGGACACCAATGTGACGGTGCTTTGTCTACCTATCTTTTTAACCGAGGCAAGCAAGCAGCTGCAGTAGGGTAAGGTTAGCTTATAAATATCTGAAGGAAGGGTCATAAAATTAATAGAATGAGCTCATCTCATAAAGGAACAACTGACCATCATCACCGCTGATATGTATTATTCTCTTGTGAATGCGTGTTATCTCAAAAACTGCCTTTTCCAAAACTTTTGATTTTGTGTTATCTTTGGTCCGCATCCATTATCGTGGCCACCTAACCCTGGATTCCTTGGTATCTCTCAAATTAGAAGGACTAGGTCTATATAATTTCTGGACCCCTAAATGTCGGCAGATTTCACCTGCATGGTTTTATTCCCCTATTCCAAGTTGGAGGGATTGCGGAACAAACAGATTATCGAATGTTTCAGCACTATATATACACAGTAAACTGTTCAATGTGGTGTATTCAAGTCAACCGATCTAAAAGCTTTGCAATCTTCATGACAAACTAAAAGTTCTTTGATTTACGATAGTTTACATAAAGAGTGCACCGCTCCCGGAATGAATCATGATAATTTTCAAAAGAATGTTTTTATAAAAAAAAAACAGATCACAGGTAGATTGATCTTGCAAGAGAAAGGATGCCATTCACTTG
>NW_008751879.1:472792-484925 GCF_000715545.1 Opisthorchis viverrini | reverse complement strand
CACAAGTAAAGCAAGTACACAGGCTTATGCGCGCTGTCTTTGTGGAACTTGTTTAGTTGTTCACTCACTATTATATCCTGTTTTCTCTAGAGTGCGCCCCAAAGAGTGGGGACAAAATTACGCTCACCTGAAAGCGCTCCCTCTTTGAACGCACATATTTTCAAGCCATCCAAATGAGGTGAACGAGAAGTGAAATGAAGTAACAAAAGCTTAATTGTTGCAATCAGACGCGACAAACAAAACTCGATTTCCCACCGTAAGAAAATAAAAGTTTGTCATCTTTCTCGTCAATAATCTGTCGAGTGAGTATGAAGGCACTCATGAAATGGTACAGTTTCTCGTTTACTTTATGCAGCTCAGCCAGGCGCCATGCACATAGGCTTATTAGACTAGATTCTTAAACATATTCAGCTCTGTATGAATTTCAGAGTTCACATTTCCTTAGACTGGAAATGGACGTATTTCGCTAAATTTTCCTGAAGTATGGTACTTACAGGGCACTGTAAAATTTGTAGACTGTTGCACTCTTCGAAGAAAACTTATTTGAGCCTGATTACAGGAGTGTCAAATTTACTCTAGAAAAAACCCGTACTTTTGAAAGTGTTCGTTTCAGGTCCTCATTCGTGAATTGTGGACTTGAATTGCGCTGTCCCTGGACACATTGTGATACATTTTTGAGTGCGCGTGAATTTCGAACAGTGTTGCTCGAGTAAGCTGGCAATTCTTGTGACCGATAGTAGGACTGTAAAAGCCTTACTCGCAAACATGTCCTCCTTTTTACTTTAGTGAAACTGATAGCAGTATGGACAATTAGGTCGACTGTTTCCAGAAGGAAGCCGGCCATTGGCATTCCAGTTGCGCAACGAAAACTGCCTTTTGAGGAGGAAGACGCTATTCGACCGGAGCGACGAAGCTACTTTCGTCTTGGGAACACCAGTCCTCGGAGGTAGCCGATAAATTATGACTAAAATACATGCGAGATGGAACTCTTTAGCACTCACTTCCGGAGCCCACTATCTTGAGTGCATTTTCATGACTTTTTTTCGGTATCCTGCTTTATTGGCAATGAAACTAAATTTCTTTGGGTCGTACTCCATTTCGAGTCATTCTGCTGGAGAACAACACTGTATTGATCTCAGAAATGTGCGATTCCCTTGCTTATATTCCGGATCAAACGGCCAGAAAGGCAAAATATTTCCAAAAAATTCCGCCAACCCATACCAGTGGACTTCAATTTATTCGCTCAGTTGCTAGTACTAAGGATAGCAGTATCCGCCTTGCAAAACAAGAAAATTTGCTGCATGTTTAGTTGCTTGAAGTTTGATAGTAAATCTAAAAGACCTAAACATAATTAACAAAAAAGTTCCCTTAGTGAAACCCATCATTTCAAGATAACTCATGAAATATTGAGGAGTTTGTGCCAGTTTTCAGTAGATCATTCTTAACTGACAGATAAGAAATCCCAAGAAGTTTGTTCAAAATGGACTGTTGTGAATGCCATAGGACCGGTTTTCTAGAATGGAGGGTGATAACATTCTTACCAAGGCTATACAGGTGTATACAGCATTTAGAAGTTCAAGTGATGGTACGTCACTCACATTTTAACAGTTGATGGAGAACATGTGACTAATTATTTGCAAATCGAACTTACCGCAATGATGTCCGAATTTCCCCTGGCGCCCATTGGGTTGTTTTCTTATTAAAGCGATTCACAAGATCAGAGATAAGATTATGTCGCTCCTCGTTACTTTCGGCAGAGGATTGGTTGTAAAAAGCGCACTAACTCCGATTGAGTCTGATCTAGCTGTAAGTTTTATGCCAACCACATGGACATGCCAATCATGCCCCATAAATCTTTGACACTCCAGCTGATCAAGCACACTACATACGGTCTTCAAAACAAATTCTAGAGACTCCATGGGGCATGCACACTCATATGTGGATTCTTTCATTCAATGCTAGCAGTTTCGTCATTTACATACTGTGGGAGATAGACGAACATAGCTGGTTCGCTAATGATACTGCCTTAGAATGAGTTCACTCGTGTAGCCATTTACTAGCCCACTAGTGAGCTATTCCTCACATGATCATGTCGGTATTATCTTCCTCTTACGTAGTTCCGGTAGGTTCATTCTCCTTGAGCACAAAGAATTTTCAAGTGTACGACCCATCAAATAGAAGTACAATATTGGTGACATAATTATATTACAAGGAGTGAACGCATGTCATTTCCTCTTGCTACACTTCTGCTACATGCAGTCGATCCCAGATCCCTAATAGAGTTTTGCTGTAGCAGTGCAAAGGATAGGATGCGTTTTATATTTGCAAGCGGTTGTTGATATGACCGCCGAGTCTGTTAATTAAATTTTAGATTTTTGCTATCAGTAAAAGACATTGGGAGATTCTCCCTTAGCAGTCTATGTTTTTATAGGTGTGAAGTAGTACTTGATATCGCTTGACTTTGGTCGGCCACTGAGGGTCTTTTTGACATTATGTTGCACTGTGGTTTATCTTCCTCTGGTTTTATTGTCTCCTCGACGGCTTCGGATTTTAGTGCTTTTTTCTGTAAGTTGATATGCCTGTTCCTAATCCGGAAGAATTCGTGGTGAGAGAAGCTTGCACGTACTTGGGTGGTTCGGTTTTTCTCTTTTCTTCTCGCCAACAAATGTGTTTGAACGATGAATCGTAGGTTTTTTCCTACAGCTTAGTCTGATGATCCATTGGTTGGATGACTGCTGCATCCAAATTAGTTTTGCTGTTTGATTTGGGCTCCCGTACTGTTTCCTTAAGATTTGCTCCCGACTTCTTCGCATTTTGCACCTTCTATACCTGGAACTTTCTTGTCTAGCACCTGACAAACTTAGTCCGTTTTACTATTTTTGCCGACAACGTCTAGTTTGTAGTACCATTCTTTCTCAAATATGACTTCTTGCATTGTTCTTGTCTGCCCTATCATGTGGGCGCTTGGAAGTCGAAAATTGTTGGTTACCTTTTTGGGTTCACGCAACACAGAGTCATGCAGAAGTAACCCTCTACTGGTTTGGCTAAAGGGCCATTTCTTAAGTTCAGCTCTCTTGAATGGAGAGCCGCAGAATCCAACGCGCTGCGTCGGATTTCACAAATACTGAGAGCTGTTAGACACATTGTGTGTGCCAACGTCATGTTTATGCTTCTTCGTGTAAACTTGAATCCGGAGGTAAACTACTATCCACATACCTCATGAGTTTTAGAATGATCAATGTACTTTTGCCGCCTTTGGTTAAGTTTGCACTTTCGAAGTAAAACTTGGTTGCATCAAAGGCTAAATTCCATTAGTCACAGAGGAATTCAATAAAATTTGTGTTTTTTCAACTCACTGCATTTGGTTCAAAACCATTCACATAGAAATGGTTCAATGGTGCTACACTAGACGTTCCGCTCATGTATGATACACGAACAAACGCTTTACCGGTGCCTACAGAACACCTAATGTTTGAATCAGGCCGTGTTATCTGACAGTTTGCCCATTCACTCAGTTTGCAGGCAAGCCGACCGTCCAGCTCAGTAAACGAACAGATCTATGTGCAAGGCTCAATTCTATGTAATATCTTTATCTGATTTTTCCTTATAGACCTTGTCTAAGCAATCTACTGAAGAACCATTTATACTAACTTCTTAAAACTACTGATCTTGAGATGTGCTCCAAATTTCATCTTGCAGAATGTGATAATCACACCTACGTCGGTTCCAAACATTTAAGCGACGCTGGAAAACAAACTTAGAGATAGTATTGAACATATGTGCTTCTCAGCAGTGGCAGTCTGTTGGAATTCTTATCTCGGTTTCGCTTTCCTTGAACCAGATATTTAAATCTGAGGCCATCTTTCATGAAATAGCAGCTTGAACTAAGGTTACCGTGAAAATATTGCGAATGTTCAAAGTTGCTGCAGATAACCCCATTGATTTTTCCCTTTACGTGTTTTTGTTAATGATGGCATATCAGTGGAGTCTTTTAAGTGCTAAAAGGTAAGTGGTGATGGAGCTGCCCCGAGGTTATCAGGCAGTAGATATGAAACAATATGATGACGCCTATCTAGTGGGACTCAATACTGTGAATACGAAAGAACGAATGCAACACCTAACGATTCATAATTCTAAGTACTTGATATCAGTCGTACCGTGAAGTTTGAACGGGTTTTCTTTTGATCGTTCATACTTGACAACCGGTGCAACTGGAAAGCTGCATATCCTAGATGATACGATGAACATTAAAACGACTATAGCAGTGGTTGTCAACCTACAAAACCCGTGACGTCAAAGTGTCACACACCTTGTCTTGAAGAGTGTTATCTACAATGTCGCTGTTGTTGCAGTACTACTACATTTCAATGAGAGGTGCTTACCAGAATCTTTTTGCATTTCAAGCAATCGATAAGTAACCAACTGACGGAATCGCCGGGTGAGTTGATAGTTTCGACGACCGGGTCATGCACGTTGTATGGACAAACAACTCCCCCAAAGCAATATCCATTCACCCTCACGGAATATGTTGGCGGAAGGCTTGATGGGGAAGACAAGCAAGACAGGCTGCTGAAACTACTGTTAATTCGGGCCTTGTGGTATTTTATTGCTTCTGTCTGAGGTATGCGTGAACCCCTTCGTACGTGTTTGAAGATTCACAGTGCCTGGCACGAGGCCAATCCCAGTAGAAAGCATTCGCTAACATCTTAGATAGGTGGACTGCACACAGTTTGTCTGCCATTGTGCTCGTTTTTGGAGAAACTCTCGGAAAATATCGCGTGAAATCTTAATGCAGTATGATGTTCAGTTGAGTGGTGAGCTCTTCTATGTTCCCTAGAGACGCTGAGCTAGTGTCCTTGGGAATCAACCCCTTGGACTGAATGGGAATCACTGGTAAGGGAATTTGTGAAGACTACGGGAATTCCGACTGGAATTTCATAGGATAATCTTTCAGGAGTAGAGTTTCAGTTCAAGCACACCTAGGGTTCGTAAGACGCATCAAATTCACCGATTCCATCCATTGACAGTGAATTTACTGTTGAAGCTACGGTACAAGATGATTTCATCCGAGGAATGCACTACACTGTGAATACAGATACATCGACACTACTTATGAGTTAGTTAACTTGATTTTCCTGCGTGTTGATTTAGAAAGGCCGGAGCAACATTTCATTCGTATCATTTTTCGACGGCAGATTTTTGCCGGCAGTTTCCATTAGGAGTTAGATGAATATAGTCAAATAAACTGTTGGTGCATCAGGAAGTAAAATGTTGTATGTTCACCGAAGATCAGTGGTCTGCAACTAGGCTTCCTCACTCAGAAGCGGAATCCCACCGCTAAAATGACTCATTTTCAAAAGAAACTGGGCTGTTTAAAATGAGGGAGTGAGAGATATGAGTCGTTTGCCCGACGGCTCAACGGCCCAGGAACTTTCCTGATCTAACCATTTGAATGAGTGTGGATTCTACAAATGTTGCAAATGATCAAAGTTTATTCGATACCCTTCAAGCGCTTAAATCCCAATAAGGGTAGAATGGTTAATGAGCTTCGGTAAGCTCAAAACGCATCAAACGCGCATCAGAAGTGGCGCGCCATGGTGGGGATATTTGGACGACAGTGGTTCAAACTCAACAAATCCTACAACCGCCAGCTAATAAAAAAGTGTCATTTATTGTTTCTTCAGCGTGATGATATACCGTGCATGTGCCCATTGAATGGCGATACCACGCCTAGTTTTTTAAACCTAATAAGATAAAGTTAACTGTATTACAGAATCTTTTGTAAGTTCCACTTTTTAGGCTGTATTTTCTATTTTTAGCTGGCAGACAATTTGGGAATTCGAGTAGTATCGCGTGGGTTACTTATTAGGTTTGCCAACGAAAAGTACAGATATCACAAAAATGGTGTGGAGATTGTTAGGCCATGATTTTTAAGGAGTTGTGGAACGTCACAGGTGCTCAGTTATCGAAAGAAGCAAGCAAGTTCAAGAAAGTTAAAATTATGTGTTTTAGATAGGAGTTGATTTAGAATAACGAATCTTACTCCGTAGTGTTACCTTTTGGCAATGTTCTTTGGAGGCGCGTTAAGGGTGACGGGAAGCACCAAAGATGTGTTTTCGTTTTGTTGCTAATTTTGTTTCATGGCCTATGTCAAGTGTGAAAGCAATTTTCGAGGAACCAAATTACGGTTACTGGGGAAAGGATGTGGTTGGATTTTTTAGCGCAAAGATGTTATAAAAAGTCGACAAGAAAAGTTGATTATGATCTCCAAAGAGCGAACGCTTACAAATCCTCGTTTATTCGTCAATTACCCACAAAGAAGCATTGTTGGGTAACACTAGGAATGAGGTACTGTGTTTTCATGCTAGATACACGGTACTTCGAATAAAAGGTGCTCTGCTGTTGAGCCAAATGTTTGTAAGAAAAATACTGTTTGCTGACTATAGTACCAAGTCTGTGAACTTATATAGAACAAGCACCTTTACTCTACACAAACCACTAGTTGCTCAAAACGATTGCGGCGGTGTTTGCATCCAAAGCAAATACTCGATCTCTCAAGGAAACCAAAGGACACCAACTATGTAGCATTTAGCAACTGCTGTGTTTGTGTCTTTACTGATGATTTACACCCATCGTTTTCGCACCCAAGAAATTTTGTAGATAGATCAAGAGAAACAACTAGTTTTTTTGGCCAAAACGTCCGGCGATTAATGCTGTGACACTTATTGACACATGTATGAGCGCTTGTTTCTTTACTCGTTTTCTGCACACATACCTTGTAATGGATTCTGGAAGCACTTTCTGTATTGATTTTTTCATCATGTATAATCATACCAACACGTGATGTGCCTAACGAATTTTCAGTAATACTGAGGTTACCTGTCTACTCACCCGGCGTCAGCTTCAACTCAGAGAAAAATGAGGAACAGATCTGCACTAGTGGTGCTCTCAGTGCGTCCGTTTGCGTTCACCGGAAATAATTTTGCCGGTGTAGATCCAGGGTTGTGTTTGGGTCATCTATGGTGTACGTTCACATTCCGTTTTATCATCTAAATACTGCTTGTTATAGTACATGTGGTATCGATTTTCGCATCAAATAATAGCCTCATGATATAAATACAAATAAACGGGATGGGCGAATGCAGGAGAAACTGTGTATAAATGGATGACTTTTTGGTTCTCTTTTTTAAAATTGATAGAGATTATGACGAAATAATAACGACCAAGGATTTGGAAATGTATGCTGAAGAACACCATTTGGATCCAATCATGGTTAAAGTAGGTTTCCCCCGGAAAAATCGATTTCCTGCCGCTGTTATATGATTTACAAATGATAATGTCCAATGGTTCCGCGCAGTACTTCTGCAAGATGGTCAATGTCATCCAACTTTGCAAATATTTCAAGCGTTCATACGACGGAAGTAATTAATTAAGATGGGGTTTGCAGAGTCATACGAGGAAGCCTTAAACTTCATCAATCCCACCAGATCTTCCCATGGTGCTAGAATAATGACAGGGTAATTTATGATTATTGTAGTAAAAAGATACATAAACTGAAATTCAAGCAACTCAAAAATACCTGTTATGCTATCCACAGATGACAAGTAGTGGGCTAAAAAGATAATCTGAACTTAGTTCTACCATAGTTTTGCAATTTTTAATGTACAGCTTTCAGAACAACCAGACCATAGGCGATTCTGGCGTTTTGGTTGAGCGGTGACAGGTTCTTTTCATATATATTAAGCTGAGAAATGTGTGATAAATTAGCCGGAGCCATCCACCGATTCTGCTTCAGTCGGATTTCAAAAAGGATAGATAAAGCTGGAAGTTATGTTAATCCTGTTCGTGACGTCCAGCAGGTTTATTCCTGACAACTTTGGTTTCGCTTTGTCGGGCAGAATTCAGCAAAATACAGTTTTGTTTGCGTTTGGATGAAACAAGACCGCAAGGAAATAGTAGAACCGATTTAATTACGCGCAAGCCAAAGAACCATTAAAAAATTCCCAATTTTTTCTCTGGAATAGGTTATCCAGTTTCCTCTTAGTGGTGTATTTAATTCTTCTTAATTACTGTCCGGTGTTTCAGTTCTACACGAAGACAGTTGCCATGAAAATTTTGTTGAACGTTTACCGGGTGGAACTCCATAGTTAATAACACACCTCGTTGAAGTTGCTTATGTTTGGTACAATGTGAAACCTCATTAGTTTAGGTAGAGTTTAGTTGCAAGAATGACTCTGCTGGCTGCTGCTTAAAAGTATTTTTCGTGTCATCTGCGTTTGTCCGTTATTGTCACACCTTGCTGAATCCATCAATGCAGTAAGTCACCAAAACTGAACTGACCAACAAGTGTGATGTCTAGTAACAAACAGTGTGTTTGAACTGAAGGCCATACGGGGAAGGATTAGGATATAAAAAAGCAAGTCGGCACTCAGTGTCATTGTACGGGTATGCAGGAACACCGGTTTTCAGCCGGAATAGTTGTCCGTCGCAATAATGAGTCATTCCATTTTTTATTACCACTTTGGAGTAGAGTGGTGTTGCACCTGGTGATTGCCAGTTCGTACAATTAATTAAATCAGAGTAGGGTCGCTGGCACTGGAGAGTGGTATGGGCTACTTCAGAGGCTGAAGCCATTAAATTCAAGGCATTGGCTTTACGGAACACATATTCACTCTCACTAGGTCTTCTGTTCCGTGCAGTGAGTGCTCGTGTACTTCGAAGATGAGATCGTTGGGACAAACTTCGGTGGCCTCAACAGATTAAAACACCATGTATCTATCAGTTGAAAGAAAAGGTGGCGGATGATCCTTACGTTGGGGGAAGCCAGGATCATTCAGCTGTTTATCTTAGTGCTATCAGCAAATTCTCTTTGATTGTTTCAATGTGTTTCTATGTGTCGAGCAGCTGCGACAGGGTAATCCGAATCCGTATTCAAATGGGAAGGTACAAAGTGGAGTTCGCAAACTGTCTAAGCCATTTGAGTGAGCACAGACGCCATTTTTCAGGAAAATGTCATCATCACCTTTATGCGTAGCATAAAATCAGTTTTCAACTCTGGCACAATGGAATGAATGGATGTGAAATGAAAGGAAGGAGGGGCACCCGCACTCTCCCCATGAAACGGCTTCAGCGATGATGGTGCCAAAATGTCAGCACAAGTACTGTACGATTTCGCTATTCGTCTTGCGCTGACGTCATAAGTACAAGTAAAGTGAGAGTATTCGGCAAATAACTTTGGCTTTGGTGGTCGTTGGCTTGTGCCAACCACAACCACCAACCCACCCCTACGCACTATTACGCTCCATAATAAGGCACTGATGATGTCACCTCGATTGGTGATGAAACGTTTGCAATCAAACTGCCCAGCTCAGCGAACAGGCTAACGACCACCATCTACGCTACCTGAGCTACCAACATTTTCCTCTAGAGAAAACTTTGGCTTTAAAAGTGACATCGCCGTTTGCAGGGGAATCCTTTGGTAGGGAATTTTCTGCGCGGTACTTTGTGATCCGTTTTCCATTCGTTGGACATCTCAAAGGCATGGTTCTATTTCTTGTGGATAAATTATGGCTGAGAACTTCTTCTAAGTCCATTTTGGTACTCAGTTTAATTTATGAATCATAAAAATTGATTAAAAAATGAATTGGACCTAATTTGGTTATCGGGAATCAAAGTAGCACAAGCGTGGTAGTCACCTAACCTTGAAGTAGGTGAGACCAAAGCACTCGGCATGTAATGTAGTATTCTGAGGAAAGTAGATATATGGAATAGTGCTTTACGAACGAAAGTCATACCGAACCAGTGCACGCAAGGAGTAAAGCTTCAGGAATATGAGGGTTTAACCCAATCTAGCACGGCAGATGATGTGAAGATCATCCGAAAACAAGTAATAGAAATTCATTCGAGAGTTCCAGCTGCATAAGTTGGTTGGTAATCAAAATCCATATTTAAATCAGTAGGAAAATTACGTACCCAAAGCAGATAGCGTAAGATCCTACCTGGTAGTGCGAGACACTGTTGGCATGTAAACGTGACCAATCCTATTCAACAGATGTTTAAATATCCTTGGAGAGGGTAAAAAATCTTATCGCTTACTTAACGGACTTGACAACAGGTGGTTCATAAATGTGTATAAAACCGTTGTTGTCAATAAACTCGTCAGGCCACTCTCTCAAGCGAAAATCTTATCTTGGAATTCGAAAAGCTATACCTGAAGTCAGTTTTGTTGCAGTCGATCCCGCATGATGAATACCGTATATTAACTTCCAAAAGCTTTGGGAATTCTGCTAAAAAAACAGGTGGACCCTGTTCATCAACAATGAGCATATTCAAATAGAGAGCCAAATGTTAATGTGCTGGCGAGACTTAGAGATGTATAAGTAGTTAAATACTTCAGTAAGTGCAATTGCGACTGCCAGATTTTCTACAATATGCTGTTGTGATGGATAATAAATATGTGCTCCTAGAACAATGGAATGCACTTACACCGCAAATCAGCTTTGTATGTTACTTTGCCTTAAGTAAAAATATCCTTGCCTAGGCCTACAACGACTGACCTGCCACGACCGGTGTGCAATTTTTCAGAGCCAAAATGCGTGAAGAGGATGTCTGAAAATTATAAAATATATTACCCTGAAAATGTACGGCGCAATACCTAGGACCTTGAACTCCAGAGAAAGGGAAACCCGGGACAAGTTTAACTCCCAAACTGGAGAAAACTTCCTTACAATTATAATTTTTCTCACATAAAAGAAAAGTTCACCACCAAACGAGTGCCTAATGTTGCCAGGTACTAAAATATATTACGAAAATGGTGACAACGAACTTGTGAATTATTGAAAAATAAATCACGTTTTGTTTGTGTACATTGAAGCTCTTACAAATACAAGTGGAAACTCCCACTGACACTAATACAATTGTGAAGGAATTGACACAAAAGTCAAAACTACGACCAAATTATGTGGTACACATAAAATATGGTTTTGATAATTTCGAAAGAATCACTTCGACTGAGGTAAGCCGATGTGCTGAAAATGCCAGCCTTAGGAAAGACAAGTTTAAGCTAAAGTGAACATTAAAAAAGATTTTTCAAGGTGAAAACGTTACTAATCGTGCATGGGCTACATGGGATAAACATGGCTATGAAGACGAATATGCGCAGTAAACCGGTGAGACAACCTTTATGTTCCGGCAGACTCTGAAGTTTCTCCTTTCTTCCGTGCTTGTTACTCTTTAAGGAAAGCAGCTTCAATTAATCCTTTAACTGGGTTATAAGGTGAAAAGCATTTCTGATTGGAATTACTCCATATGAAACTTCTAGGACATATTCAAACGTTGGAAGGCTCCCTATCACTTACCTTTAATATAGTTATCAAATTTAAAAATGAAATGATGCAGGGTAACTCTAAAGTAGTCATGATGTTTCAGTTCAGTATCCTCGTGGAAGTACTTTTCAAGACATCTTTGCTGGGCGTTTGACATGAAAGTTTCATTCACCACGAATACAATTCGGAAAAAGTTTTTCGGAAAGGCTGCGTTGTGGCCATTATTTCAATGAGAAAATCAACCTTAAAGTATCTTCGGGTAGAAAACTGACATATGGAGCACTTGCATACCGCAAAATGCTGAATTTGTGAATTTAACTGAATTGAGATCAGAGGCCAGTGGCATTATCTGAGTAATTCATCGAAGGTAGCGCTTGCACGTGAGTCTTCGTGGCAAACAGTTGGGACAAGAACCTAATCTTAGGACCGATCGTAGCACCGATCTTACACCAATCTTACTAGTAGCCAGAATACCGGTGTGTACACTCTGTTCTGCGTTGGCGTGCTTGGTGAGGTTTGAATAAAACAGGGTGGCAAAACAATTGTGAGAATTCGAGTTACCGGGCAAATTTGTCGTTTTAACTGTGTCCCTTACCTGTCGTGCAATATCCCAAAATATTAGATCATGCGTACGCGTAAGATCAAAGGCGCTGCTCGCAGGTATCACAAGATTTTACTTCAGGAGACCTTTTCGTTCCCGCAAGCGTCTATTTAAAACCTCCTAGGTTGTTGAACTTAAGAAGAAATAATTTTGCCGGAAATTCGGGACGCTGTGGCTCGCAATACATATACATTTAAACCTATATATA
>NW_008751879.1:413985-461983 GCF_000715545.1 Opisthorchis viverrini | reverse complement strand
TATATATATATATATATAAAGACTAGGGTTTGTTAAGTTATTCTTCCAAACCCCCTGACGTTGGTTGGACCATCTAGCTGTTTTGAGTAGCACGTTCCACTAACCATTCTCCAAGCTAAGTAGGTTGCTTTTGTCAAAAGCTGTCATTTGGTTTCTGGGTTTGTTAAGTTATTCTTCCAAACCCCCTGATTTGCGTTGGACCATCTAGCTGTTTTGAGTAGCACGTTCCACTAACCATTCTCCAAGCTAAGTAGGTTGCTTTTGTCAAAAGCTGTGTGACATTTGGTTTCAGCGTTGGCGTAAACTTTTTGACGCCGACGAAGACGGAAATATCACTCTTGAGAAGTTTTGTGACGTTCTGGGACTCAGGGTGCATGAGGTGTAAGTCTGTTATGTGAAGATGATCTGCTTGTTCATGCGTGAAAATTCAATTGTAATTTGAGATTTCATGGATCTTTATTTTACTGTTAAGATTGTAGTGTATCCAAATACTTTGGACTCCTCGTCCCGGAGTTTGCTACTGGGGGAAAGCTTGACTTCAAGTGCCACAACCATGTTCAGTAAATGAGCCGGGTGCTGGAACCAAACATTAGGAACATGATTCAGATTTTTTTATTTTATTATTGCGCGCATCTAAAAGAATGAAACACAGATACCAGAAACCGTGAGACTCATACGATAGGATTTGAGAAACAGACACTGTTCGCTCCTGAACTTAGGTACACGCAGATCTGTGTCGTTCGATAGTGCTCCTCAAGTGGGGGTGGCTTGTATTTAGTGAAGCAATAGTGCTGAGTCCTTGTGTTCCCTCAAAATGTAAACCCACATCATAATTTATACCCTGACTTGGTCTTGTTATCTGCACGTATTCGAGGGATTAGACAGTGTTACCTGGCATGCCATATAATACCTTCGCCAGCAAGAAGATCGTTGTCTTCTATACTAATGAAGATTTGTACGGATCTTCATCGTTCGTGAGTTTCGATGGATTTTCTCCAGCACATCCACTTTCTGTGAACCTAAATTGATATTATTGTTTCAAGGACTGGTGCATTCCTCTGCCGTAAACTGATAGCTTACAGGGAATTTACACTCTAAATTCATACTGAAGGGCTATTCCTAATGGCATTACTGGAAAACTCTTCCGTCACACTGTAACTGGGTTACCACTCCACTCTCTCGGTAGCGCTTGCTGCGACATGCAAAACAACTGTTTTGAAGCGAAACATAGTAAGTCAACAGGGGATAGATAAAAATCGATCCATGTCGCAGTGACGGGTCCTCGAGATAGTTTGTTATCCATGGTGACTTCAAACCAGCTTAAGTGAGAACCCTTGATGACGGCCATGGGAACGTACCAGGGCAACATAGTCGTCGACCTATGGCGGCGTTTGATGGCCGATGAGATATCCGAACAAATTTGAATCGTGAATGGATTGCGGCTTAATCACCTTGGCAGCAGAAATAATTTAGAATTTATGGGTATACTCACTCCAAAAACTATTTCTTACGCGGCGCTGTAATCAGATAGCATTTAAAATTATCACTAAATTGTTGCTGCGGTTAATAGTCAACTGAATGTTTGGCTGGTATTCACCCTCTAAGGCAAACTAATTAACATTTCAAGATAACTGAAATCTAGACTAATCATTCCTGTGTGCCAATCACGAAAATTAAATTGTAGTTACTTTTATTCTGCAAAAGACTAGACGAACGTCGGGCTACAATAGCAACAAACGAAGGACAGTTTCGTCTTGGACCGGACGTGGAAGAACTAGCATCCAGCATGCCCCTCGGCAGTCGAATCAATATTAGCAACGAGGCTCGTGCACTCATGAAAGACCCCGAGGGCTTGTCAATGAGCGAAGTGGCCAGACGTTTGAAAGTGCATTTGGACGAACAATACGAGCGGTGTTGGCAGGTGGTCATTACGAAAGGGTCATTCTGGATGCACTTTTCCCATATTGCTGAACCCTCTTTCCAGTTTCGCCTGTTTGATCACATTTTTCTCATATGGCGCACACCTGCCGACACATAGGTCATAGTTTTACCACATTAGTGGCTCTGTACACTGAGTTACAACATATCTGCCCTTTGTTCCGTTTTTGAGCGTTACTGTCTCTATTCATTCTCTCAGCGTTTGTGCTTGCACAAGCTTTGCTCTACAATGTCCCCAAACCCTTCGCACCAATTTAAACTGGCTTGTTCAAACATGACTTCGAAACATTTCTTCCATCAAAAATCACATCAATGAATTTCACCTTTGGCTGAACCCACTGTCTATACTTGTAAAGTTACTCAACTATGAATGGTTTTTTATGCCTGTTAGAAAATAATACAAAATAATGTCTCACGATGGATATTTCCTAGGTAGCATATAAACTAGTGTCAGCGATTTGCTGTATGCACCGCGCTAATCAATGAATTTGGGCGAACTTCACACGATTTCAGTGGGAAAAAGAAATTTTGTTGATCATAGCATTTAGTTGGATACAACGACCAGTCAACAGTATATTGTGGTTTAACTTATTTCTGTCAACATCTGGCTGATGATAAACAGGCAGATATTGCTACCAAGCTGCACCGATTCGGTTTTTACAGACCCATTAGATTTCAGAATATTCTCGACGGTGGAATATAGGTAGCTCGAGTGCGCTGCTTGGTTGCTGGTCTGTTCGCCGAGCTTGGCAGCTGGATTGCAAACGTCCCATCATCAATCGACTTGACCCACACTGCCAACGTGGCCTCGATTGGTGATGGAACGATTGCAATCCAAGTGCCAAGCTCGGAGACGTCGCCGATCAGCCCACTTTCTTCTTGATATAAATCACAGCCGGCCGTTATTGCATCTTCACTCAGCAGCAGGAAGGAAATTTACGGAAGCCGGAGTGATGTCAGAGGTGTTGCTTTAGGAGATTCTTGCATGTATGTTTTGTCAAATCACAGCCGGCCGTTATTGCATCTTCAGTCAGCAGGAGGAAGGAAATTTATGGAAGCCGGAGTGATGTCAGACGTGTTGCTTTAGGAGATTCTTGTATGTATGTTTTGTATGGAAATGTATAAACAGTGGATTTTTGATGACCGTTGATGTGGATCTTGAACTGTGCACATTCCAGTTGCCCTTTGCTATTTGAGAAGTTTCAGCCCTCTTTGCTAATTTAAGGCCTCAGACAAAGAAGCACGAGATAGTTTTATCAGTTAAGATACCTCGGAAACTACGTAATCCAGTGATAAGACTCGCTGGGACCACTTTGAGGTCATCAGCAGTATTAGACAACAGACATTTTCTAAGGGATCGCAAGAGAATTTTTTGGATATCGATGAATTTGTGTGTAGTGCGAGTGTGAGGGTATTGTTTGGTTTTTGAAACGCAGCCTTTTAGGCTTGGGAAGAACATAGGCTGCGAATAAATCTTGTTTTGTGTGTTTCGTTCTATAATAATAATAAATAAAATAAAAGATAAAAGATAATAAATACATAATAAATAAATAAATAACAGCAAACCACAAATTTATACATCAAAAGTCACGTGTAAATGCGTTGCGAATATCTCGAATGCATAATGTTCAAATAAGAAATAGAAATTGGAAGTACATGGGTCAACGTG
This sequence comes from Opisthorchis viverrini, assembly GCF_000715545.1. Classification (NCBI taxonomy): domain Eukaryota; kingdom Metazoa; phylum Platyhelminthes; class Trematoda; order Opisthorchiida; family Opisthorchiidae; genus Opisthorchis; species Opisthorchis viverrini. Next base: position 458,376 of record NW_008751879.1, on the reverse strand, counting down.
TCACAGAATCAAGTGAATGAATTCAATTTTAGACATGTTTGTGGGACTGGAATTTCTTTCAGATCAGCTCAAGTTTACTGGTCTTCGAAGTTTTTTTTGACGCGGAGTCGTAGGTTAAGCCTTCAGACATCTAGTCGTCCCTGAAATTGATACTAAGCTCGAGCGTCCCAGCAATGACTGGTTAAGGGTCAATAATCAACTGCATATCTGATTCTGGCCGGAGTTATGCTCGAGTCACTTTTCTTCCAAACACCACTCAGCGACGAATAATTTTGTTCATGTGCTAGAGCAGCAAATGAAGTTTATCATTTTATGATGCTTGGGACAGACACTATCCAAGTTCAACGGCCGTGTTGTTTTCTAGTCCAAACACTTGTTGCAGGGATGTTGGGGTACATGAAATGGCAAAGCGCCACGAAACCCAAATGAGCACGTCTACCTGGCCGGAGTCCACTTGATCCGATTTGTACATATTTGAGACCAATACAATACGTTTGTACGGACAATTGAAGCAGCAAACCTGTTGTGAAATCCCATGCGGGCCAACTAGCTAAAGTTCTAGTATCAAGCAATTGGTGGCATCTTACTACGGAATGTTTCTTAGAGTTGTTTGTTTCACTGCTGCTCTAGACTGAGGGCATTCTGATAGGCTTTTCTAGGGAAAGTGGCCTTATTTACGCTGTCTCCATTCCGCGTCTTCCGTTTCACTCAGTACGATGTTATTTTTACTAATTGTATGGAAGCTCTGCACCTACGCTTATCTTTGCGAGCGGTTACACATAGCCGGAAGCACGTTTCGGTCGCTGGCTACTATCAAATTTGTCAGTAACCAAAAACTAATTGGTCGTATGTTCATACAGTCACCAACACAGCTTGATGCATGTGGTCCAAACGGCTTATAAATCTAATCAGGTTTCCTATTGAAAATATTGGTTGCTGTTTCTAATAAATTATTTTATAAATTTTTTCGACGTTCCACATAAGTTTGTGCAGCCAGCGGCCGAAGAAAGCACATTTTTCTCGATTTGTTTGAGCTTTATTCGTACACTTACTACTCGGGAACAATATATAGCTTTAGATATTTGGATGAGGCGCTATTCGGTTCCAATTGTGAGTCACTAGATCAGGTGTAACGGTGATACCACTGATCGGGAGGCACGCGAGTAGTATGTGTTGTACGTAGAATTTCGCTTTGCGTCGACTGAAAAAGGGAATTCTGTTGCGGAATTCGCGGGGCCACTTTGTAATATTTGCTTTTATTTGAACGACGAATGGTTGGAGGCAATGAATCTCCAGGATGACTCGTTCGGGAGAAGATCTGTGTCCGGGTTTTGTAACTAAGATGCAGATTAGAGTTTTGCTTCCTTGTTCAATGGTCTGTAACCGGTCAGTTGGCATTTCCGAATAAATTACTCAACAGCGAAGGCCTTCTTCCTTTCACCGGTGGTACTGTAGGCATTTGTGATTAGAATTTTGCCTCCAGGCTTGGCCGTGACTTTATTGGGTTTATTATCTGATGAACCCAATAATCCTTGCATTGCGAGTCGTGGTTTCCTCAGAGATCAACCACTGTATCTCGGCTATGTTTGAGGAATAGTTATCTCATCCGCGGAATATCATTTTTAAACGTAGTATCAAACTGTCGGCAAATAGTGGAAATTCAGCCGTTTTGGCTACTTTTTATTAATTTATGATTCTTCAGTAAAACTCACCTCATACACCCAGCATTTTGAGGGCTGGCTGACTATTATTTTGCCCGATTCACTCACTCTAATCCCTCTTGACATGCCTTAAGTGGTCGCGGAATTAGATACGGCCTAACATCATGATTAATATCACTCCATAGATATCTGAATCAGTTACGGGTATCCAATCCATATTTGTTTGATAAAACAATGTATAGTCAGGATCGTGACCGTCTATATAACTATATTTCCAAACTTTTGGCCTCCTAGGGGTGAACTCAGAGTGCTATGTGAAGGAAAAATAAGTTAAAGGTGGTACCCGTTGTTTCAGAGCATACAACAATACCTATTCTTGTGGAACAATACGATTTCCATAAGGGGAATTTTTGAATTAAAAAAGCCGTTCTTCTCAAGGAAGAGTCCACCTTTTGAGGGCCACTCTCTATGTGTCTGTACATTGGGCCGGAAGCTAAGGGTCTGCAGAACTGACTCATGGTCTTCTAGGTACCCTGTTCGCCGCTATCAAATAGTGAAGCTATGGAGCCGACTAAAAATTCAGCAGTGCCGCCCAACAGATGTGCGTAATCCTATCCCTTCAGATTTGTACTAAAAGCAATATCTGTCAGCTGATCCTTAGAACATCACTTGTTATTTAAACCAAGCACGTGCTCCGAAGTGTCAATTAGGTCTTCAAAGTCTAATATGACTATTCACTAAGTTTTATAATATTCAGGAAATGCTCCTCCAACAGTTGTCAGCAACGTGCAAACAACTAAGGAAGAACCCGTCCTTGGGTTACTTATGGAAATGTTTCTGGTAAATGAACTTAAGCCGACAAATATAAGGGCCAATGGTAACCAGCGTATCCAAATTATTCAAACGAAAGACCTGCGTGCAGAGTTTGACTGTTTTTGTGCCATGCTACTAACTACACTCCAAACTGTTCCGAATCCCACAGAACGTCAAACTATCTGATCCTTGATAAGTAAATATCTAGATCGGAACACCACGGAGAAACGACTCTCAAAAAGGGTCATACTGCAGGCATTTGGTCGGTCGTTTGGATAAAAGATACACGAAGGTTTCACCTTGAACTGAGCATATGGGAAGCGATATCAATTAGATGATACGCACAAAACCGGCATGCGATTTATTCTAGTACACGGTACCATGAGTTGTTCAGACAAATATACAGGTAAAAAGTGTTGGAAAAAAATCAAGCATTATATTGGAAAAATCTTAACAGATAAACATGTGCAGACAAACAAATTAAATCGGATTATTGAACCTTGACTCGGGCTGCACTTCGGAAGTTTGCCAGAACAAGTACGCTTGATCATTCAGGGAGAACTGGAATGACATATTGGGTAAAAATGTCTGCGTAATCCAATAGGATCCCTCGACGACCATCACTTGCCAACATCCTCCTAAGCGCATTTCAGCAAACGCTTTCAAATCCTCTGTTAGGTGTTTGACAGTTGCTTGGGATGTGGCCTTTCGAACTGCGTTGACTGTCTCCCCCGCAAGAAGCGACTGATTCTCAGGTGACATACATGCTGAGATCACCTTGATGCTCTGAGGGAGTTTAGACATTTCCACCGAAACCTCCTTTGGGGAAATTACCAGTTGGTCTAAAATATTGCGAGACATTGTGAGAATTAAATTATGTAATGTTGCACAGCGTTATAAATATGCCTACACATTAATGTGCATCTCAGAGTGAGGTTTAGGAACCAACGTCGAGTTAATCGTAAAAGTTAACTGAAAAGGAAAGTACTAACAAAAGCAATCCAAAGTCCCTTAGGTTGAGAAAATTTTATCTTCATCTATGTTTATAAGTGACAAGACAGTTAATTTTTCATTACTCACCGGCCCTGTGGCACCTATCACTATCCTCCCTTTGCACTTAAACTTCGGCCGTTCAATGTCCTCTTGTTACCTTCATCTAGGCCAAACAATAGATTGTTTCCTTACCGGAGTGGACAACCCCATTCTGAAAGAAACATTTATTTAAGGCTAGGCGAATGAGGAAAACAGGATAAGAATCATTGATTGACTGATTTCTTGCGTTGCTCTCCTCAGTCGGTTAGACTGTCAAAATTGATCCTGTCATTTACGTGTACTCAGGTGCCATACACCCAGCTAAGGATTTTGCGGAGAAGCTGTGCGTCTGAATTTAAAACCGGTACTCATTTGCTTTATTTGATAATACAAAATAGTACTAGCGTTCGTTTAGTAACGATGGAGCTCCAAACGTCGGCAGTTGCGTGATTCAGTAGTTACTGATAATTGCGTGTTGTCACTGTATCAGTAATTTGACCAGTGGTTGTACGGTAGTTTCATTCCTTATAAGCCTCCGGAGAGCCCTCTGGACAAGCAAGCTTCACAATCAACTCTATCCAGCCAATCAGCACTGTGTGTGCGTGGCTGCATGCGCGAACTGATGCATTTCGTGGGGAACACGAGTGCTTCAGCACCAAACGGAGTGAAGTTACGAAGAGTAGCTTGTACACGTTAACTAGTCATGACAGGTAGTAAATCTGCATTTGGCCTATGTGCATAGGGAAGATATATTCCATAGTAATGTAGGCAGTGAATACCGAAACCCAGATGTTGAGCCTATGATACCTGAAACCGAGTTTGGGAAACGAAAACAAGTATACCAGTTAGAGAGATCCGACAATACTGTTAACGATCGTTAAGGGTGTTAGATTTGGTGCACCTATGAACTTTATCTAGGTCGGCACCATAAGCAAATGCATGTCAGACGTGGTTTCCCCCTATGATGATGCAGGGTGTGCGCAGTCTCACGCAAGGATGATTATAATGCGGAAATCCTGGGTATACTTTGAGCTGGGTCGTAGATAACATATATGTCCCAATGAGTATCTACGTGTGAGAAATCGCGTCAGCTGCAGCGGGGACAAGGTAGACGAAGATCAATCAATATAATCTGGAATCGAATGAGTCGGCCTCAGAATCGATAAAGTTTTGAGCAATAGCTTAATCTGAACATCAAAATATCGACAGCTTGGTATGCTCTTTGGTTACTGATAAGGTGGCTGCCCAGCTGTTTTCCAAACCTGGAAATTGTTTCATCACCGATGAATGAAACACCATAACCAGATACCCATGATTTCCTCCTAAATGGCGACAAAACGTTTTCTAGTCAGGTTCCTAGATCGGATCGGAACAGATTAACAACGTCTCAGGGTTTGGAATGTTTTACCCATTGTTTTGCCATCGAAGATTTCATTTGACAAAGATTCCATTAACTGGGAGGAGATTAACTACCAACACGAGCACTAGATCGACTCCTCAACCCAGTTCAGTTGCTGTCACGTTTTATTTTTTGTCACCAAAACGAAAGCCACTTCGTTCCCACCACTTACTAGAAGCAGAACACAGTAACGGGAAAGTTTGCTTAGCTGTGGCAATAAACTCTAACACTGGCTAAAATGGTGCTGTCTTGAAAGTGAGCACAATTTCGTGCCCCTGTGTGTGCGAGTTTCTCAGTGTATGCCGTACACACTTCCAGGGCCACAAACTTGTTACATCGCTCCTATTACTTTATGCAGTGCCATCAATTCTAGAAATCCCGGTACTCCCATTCGTAGGAAATCCTCAACAATAGACATGATACTAAAAATGAGAAGCTCATTTTTTTACAGTGGCATCATAACATGCTGGAAGTAACATTTTAAAAATAAAGACTTTCGAAGTATATCATTGTCATAAATAAACAACTCTAATAACGGGAATTATTCCTTTCTTTCACGTAAAAACATCGGACCGGTTAAATTTGACAGGACTTTCAACTGGATCTGTAGCCGTCAATTGGACCTAACTCGATATAAAAAGCTAGCTGAGGGAGGGACTAATGTTACCTGGAATTTCAGTGAAGCACAGGTCCTTAAAGGTGCCAATAAGCGGCACTTTTACCTACTGGCAGTTTGCTTAATTGCCGCCCACCGTAGATTCTTAATCCAAGAAGTCATCATAATCTAGTATAAAAATATTTGATGCTTAATTGCCGCCCACCGTAGATTCTTACTCCAAGAAGTCATCATATTCTCGTATAAAAATATTTGATAACAAAGTAACCACACAAAGACATTTCATTGAATATTCCGAACTCAGCACACACTGAGAGTCGGTTAAACAGATGAATCAGAGACTTTTGTACAGTAAAGCCAAAGCGGACCTTGGATTCTTACCTTTGGAGACATGCTAACAAATCACAGATTGTTAACTTACAACTTAATAAATTACTCCAGTTTACACGACAGCAATCTCTAAGGTGAGTATACATTGCCAAATCAGCCATAAAACTCTTAGTCACTTAATTCTTCCTCCAATAAAATGGATTAATAACAAACATTTTACTATGTTGGCGTGTGTACTACTCTAGATTACGGACAAGGTTGTTTTGATAGGAAAGCGTACTATGAACAGTCTCAAACCACTAGTACTCGCGTTGTGTAAAATAGAAAAAACAAATAAGTTTTCAAATTCAATATATTACCCAAAACCCACGGTTACTTCACGATTCGGGCTAACATAGATTATTTCGTAAGTCTGTTTTGCATATTTTGTAGGATATAGCCGACCTAAGGCAGCAGCGAACCTATATCCATAGTGTCGGAATATAGGAAACATTTGCGTGTTAATTGGTGTACACGAACATTTTAAAGATGTTCTAAAGCCTGGTATTTTTCCCATAATTAACTACTTGATTTAGTACGAATCTTCACAATATACCGGAAACCACCTACTCCTCCCGCAGCAGGCTGCCTAAAGTACTGCAGTGATTCGTAAGTTACATCATAACCAGGCGGAAGAAATATCAGTTACCACATAACTAAATGGGAAGTCTTTTCTAGGCTTCCAAGTACTGCAGTGATTCGTAAGTTACATCACAACCAGGCGGAAGAAATATCAGTCGACCACATAACTAAATGAGAAGTCTTTTCTAGGCTTTTGTAGGGCTTTTATTGTACAAATGTTTCATCAAATTGTAAACGTGTGTATGGTAGGGCTTTTTTCTTAAGCGACTGCAGTTTGCAGTTCTATGAGCCAGTCATCATTGCCACTCTTAGACTGTCGTACTTAAATTATATGATGAATTCTTATGCTTATCTAAATGCTCATTTATGATAGGTTTAACATGGTATCGGTATCACGCAAGTAGCACGATCGCAAGTGTTGGAAACTTTGGTGTATCTTGCTTATTTTATACAGTGATCTGACTCGGTGTTTGTTGAAGTGTCAACCTATGTCAGTAATTATGTGAAGAGGACCCTTTTTTGCAACCGAACTCATGTAATTGGAATAACGTTACTTAAACACCGTCTGGTCTTTCTTATTCTTTGCTTACTGCCGTGATCACCGGTGGTGGGACTCAAATTATTAAGAAAAAACCTGCTTTTCGGAAAAGTTTGGTAATAGTCGGTAGCTTTATTGCTGAGCAACGTTTCTTTTTTGACAAAAGCTTCTTCAGGCCAAGTTACTGGACTTTAGACTGGACCCAAATCCATGTAAATTTCCCCATAGGCAAACCCTTGATTGTCCACCCTAACACACGAAATCCGTCGGTCGACACCTAACAGAGATTTAGTTTCACTTGGCAGATTGGTTCTCCTTCCACCTTGGATCTCGACATAGTCACTTGACCTGACGAAGTGTTTGGGTCAAAAGCAAAAGATTGCCCGCCCAATAAATTTTCCGATTGTTACAAAACGTTTCCAAGCCTTTTTCCCTAATTGGAAAAGGGTGCTATTCGCACAGAAGTTATTTATTCTACTTTAATTTGTGAACGGTTTCGTTTTTTTCATCAGTATTTTTCAGTCTAGAGTACAACTTGATTGTTTTATGGAAAGGGATGATAAATGAATGCTTTATCTCATCCTAATGCTTCACACGCGTAATGATCCATTATGGCTACCTAATAAAAACTCACTTGTTTTTCAGCACTTGCAAAGTGACCTGAAGTAGTTGGAGTAATTGTTCGGAATTAAATAATCTGTCCGTTTAAGGTCGCATGGATGACTGACTATGTAATTAAGTGAACTGAATTGAGGCGGTGTTAGTTGAGCCAATCGTTGATGTGGGCAGTGGCTGCGAGTATTTGTGATTTGTGCACAAGTATGCGTGGTAGCTTATTGACTGGCTACCAGGGTCAGGCACACTCCTGGATGTCGGTGTCTTAGGATCAACATACATATTGTAACAGTAACTCAAATCCAACGCCGTCTGTACAAACGGTCCGTCGTACAAAAATGACTCTATCCTATTTGTAATTCTCAAACCCCAAAACCCTATTCAACATAAGCAAACGATAAATTCGGTATATGGAACTGCTCGTAGCACATTGTGAGACAACGCATTGGATTTGCTTCTTCCAAAAGAGTATGACAGCTTTCACGAAAATTTTCAGCCATCACAATCACGTATCCCGACTGCTGTTCATTAAGGAATGAGATTGTCTCCGCAAATCCATACTTGGTTTTTAGTATACATATTGAAGCTATGGAGTGATAGGCACCTTACCGTCAGAACTAATTTTGCTATCTCTCGAGACCGCTTATTTTGACGTAGTGGTCGCTTAAATCCATCTTTTACAAATTCACTTATAGACGTCTCTATCTGTCTCAAATTTCGTCAGGACTAGATCGCTTTAAACTCCGTGCGTTACGCCATAAACATGTGAATGTAACTGAAGGAGAAGTGTGACTGAATTTGCTCTTACAGTATCAGTTTAGCGAACTTTCTCCATATGTCCTTCATCATTTCTTAAATTCCTTGAGGTTGAATTCACAAACTTTCGAATAATAGTTTTGGTCACAAAAAATCTCGAAAAAATTCACTTTCTATTCCGCAGACCTTTGAGTAATTTATCTTCAATTAGTTGCTCCTTCGTTTCATAAACTTTTTTCTTAAGCATCTTTTAGTCGAGTACACTTTCGACTTATTGCATAATGGAATATGAGTTAACACCTGGCAATATAAGATGCTTAGACAAGCCACTGCAAAGCATTTAATTCTGCTAAGTTTATCATATCCATGTAAAGGATCATTGCACAAGCATTGAAGATCATTTTTAGCTTATATTAATGAATGGAGAAACATGTACCACCTACACAACTGAGTGCTGTCACTAATTTGGGCAGTTCGTTCGTTGAAACGTACGGTCATGACCATTAAAGAAATACTATTGTGAGGTTAAAAAGGACTGCCAGAAAATGCGAAGAACCCGAATTACTGATGCGCCTGTACATCTTGTGCGGGGTACCGGTTCACCTTGGCAAAAAATATCGCCGGCAGAACTCCTAACAAATTCAAAGTGCTTTCAAAAGCACCCCACGTCTATTTGCAAGTGACCCTATAATCTTTGACGTAGACCGCGGAATACGACATTTTCATGCCTGGTTGCCAAGTAGTCCTTATCATGTTGACACAGATTTGAGCACTTAATTTACCTAGAAAGTATCAGGACAATTTTGGTTTCCATCTCAAATTTTCTGTGAAAAACCGGCGTAACTATGAATTCATCATCCATTTTATTTTTCGGTTACATGGGGCTTTGATTGCTTGATTTCTTCGTTTCCGTGGCTTCAAAAGCTTGCCAACAAGTATGGTGCTCTTCTTCAGACTAGAACACCAGTTAATTAGTGGTGGCTATTCAGCTTGGTTGAATCGCCCAAAAATGAATGGGGCCATTTGGACTCACAATGTAGGTAACTGGATTCGTCAGATACAAATGTGCTGCATTCCAAGCAGAGTTCATTGGTCGCGATAGAGTTGTTGTAGAAATGAATACGCTGAACAACCTCTTGACAGTCTAATTCCAGCACACAGGCTTGAAATAATTGCACAAAAGAGCCCTGTCAGATAGCCCATTCAGCCAACACAAGCCACAAACTTAAGTTCTAACCGTGGAGTACTGTTAGCGCATACTATGTTGGAGCAATGGGGATGCACTCGTTCCCAGGCTTTAAGCCCTGGCACGGCCAAGGATAAGCACGACTGATGAGCTCTGGTAAGAGCAAAACTCCAGTAAAGTGCTGACTGTGGTTAGTGTGAACACATCTAAATAACTCTATTAGGACAGGAGAATTACCGTTCAAGCGGATATGTTGGAGATGAGAATTTATAATCCACATGAACACTCTGGGGTGGTGTCGTAGCTCACTAGATCTATCGCAAACGTAATAGAGGAGTTCATGCTGTGATGTCATCACTTTACTTTATGACACTGGCAAACTATATCAACCAAATCGGATATACGCTACCTTGTCCAGCAAGAATGACGACAATCCAAAGGGTAAAACGAAGCTCTACGTTCATGTATCGTCTTAAAAATTTCCGGCATGATGACTTTTATCTTGTTGGATGCTTTGTGCTTTCAATCATATATCACAGTAATATGATGACTAGGCTCAACCCGTGCATTGATTTCGTTTAATAGCCTATTCTCGTAAACTGTCTGAGCACGACCTGCGAACCTTGGATTTCATAAAGATATTTTGGGCTCAATGCTAGGCCGTTGGCTGACGCATGGTTAAACTTCAAGGTCAGACCGTAGGTTTGATTTGAAATGGCAGACCGAACCAATAACCGCCCATTAATAAGCTCGATTATTTTCTAGGAAAATTAAGAACTGCCGCTCACATATTGTAGACCAAAATTATCATTGGTCAAAATGTTGCTGAAAGGAAAGGCCTATTTTTGCTCCAGCCAACATACGATCCGGATTTTATCATTGTGGAATAGTCTAACGATTCAGCCTTCCAACAAGATTCGTTAACATGACTAATTTATGCTGTCTTTTGTCCACATTAACATCCCAGATTGGCATAGTTTGTTTCTAATAGGGATTACGCGAATAGTGTTACCCAACCACATGAGGGTTAATGAAACGTAAACCGGTTTGGTGGATTAAGCAGCAAGCGGTGAATGATTTGCTATCTCAGGGGGGATTTTCAGGCGTTTTATCTCTTCTTTCCCGATTTTATTGGGCTAAAAAATTAAACTTCCACCTGACAGTGTGGATTCTGCTCCATAAGATACCCTTTAACTAATCCTTGCTGTCTAATTTGAGCCCTGTTTGTTTCCGCGTAATTTTTATGCCTTGCTGCATTCAAATTGTGACTTCTAGCCTATAATGTAATCGACTACATGTAAGGAAAACTGCTAGCTAAGAATGTGATTGTTGTTTTGGGTTTCGGCCTACACAGACAATCGCTTTTACAAATTGTTGCTTGCACTCATGTACGCTGTTCCATTCTCGGTTAGGTGAAAATCTTACATCGGTAAACAGTATATATATTTGGACTGATTCGTTTTTATAACAGCCAAGAAAAGTTGGTGAGCATATGATAGTTTAATCACTGGAATGTGTAAGCGATACCAATGAACTTAGGTATTTAATGCAAAATTTCGTAACACATTTTAGTGTTTGCCTGCGCTCCACGGTTTCCAAAACAGATGATTCAATCACATTGATGAGTAATGACACTGGAGATTAAAAAATTCCTTCTTACAAACAATGAAGAGGAAACGTGCTGACATTCACATGCAACTTTCGCCTTAGTTCATTCAGTCTCTGCTTCAATGTTGATCAAAAGCCATTCAAACGTGTGGGATTGCATTACGGAACTTGAGCACCACCTCACAAATTGAGTGAAACTGCTATTAAGTCAGCCATTGCAACGGGGAAAGAGAAATACCCAATTAGTTTCGGAAGTGTAGCATACCAATTCGCCGAACGTTCGAGCTTTGGTAGGTAGCCAAATTATGAATGATTGATCCACCATCAATTTACAGTGCAAGTGGTGAAAACCTCAGTTATTTTATTACATCGCATTGTGATGGAAAACTTCCATAAGTGACATCAATTCGTTTTAAAAGGTTTCAAGGCCAACTGAAGTAATAGTGGAGATGCGTAAAGGTATATGCGAAGCGCATATTATGGTGTTTATAAGAAAACTAGATTACCATGAACTTTGAATACTTTTTAGCAAATAAACTACGCCTTCATCTGTCGCTGACTTCCACGTGGTGTAACAGAAACCTGTTCTTGATGAAGTGAGAGTTGTGTGATGCTCTCATTTCCTGGTGAAAAATGTCATCACCCCACGTTCCTGTAATAATGAGTGGCAACTTTAGACGTCTCGACCTGAACATTGCTGCTAATTTTCCAGTTCCATCCACTAAGAAAACACACCAAGTTTACCGAGCCCTTCTGAAGCAACCTTTAAAACTAGCTGTAGGTAGTTATGGGTTTTTTAGAATACACAGTTACACCAAGCTGGTTGGAAACAACACTTCTTTCTCTCACAGCACTTGATTAATTACCTCAGAATAGGCTTTCATACTCCTCGACGCGTAAGTTTAATAAGGGAGTTCAACGTCATTGAACCTCCTACTGGTTAGGCCCGATAGATTGTACAGTTTCCCAGCGAAAATAAGTCATTTTTAGGCACGCACTCAAATGTGATACTGTGCAAGTATCAGTTGTGTCTTCATACCAGAATGAGTCACCTCATCTTGCACACTGAAGTAGACATTAAATGTGTAAAGTCGAATGTGATCATGGGTACAAAACTCCTTAATCAAATGACATATATATGAGAGTAGTTTCGTAACCCAAATCTTCACTCAAACACTGGGAAACGTGCTTTGAGAATTTCGAGAGGAAAGAACTGAAAGTTTTTACTTTTTGCTCCATTTGTGGGGAAGACTTTTTTACATTTTATCATTTCATATGAGTTACCTTTGAGCATATTTCAAGTCATGGAATCATCCCTCATTGTATCTGTCACCTGCTAATTACATGACGAGTTGCAGCTGTTAGCACTGAGGTCGTGGTGTAGAGAACTTACTATTCCGCAATTCTACCTAACTAGTCACCACTTGCTGACTAGTTTTAGACTGTCACTGTGGTAGTATACACTTTTAGTTATCAACCATTTATTCTCACCAGCTCTGCTAGGATTCCGGATTGTAGAAATGCGTTAAGTTAAGCTGAAGTTCTGCGATCAGAATTACTTTAAGACACTGAAAGACCTGTGCATTATGCAGTTTGCAGATTACTATAGTATAAAAATTAAGCTTAGGTAAATACAAAACCAGTGGATCTTTCCTCCGGAATGAGTGAAGTACGCCGGAACGCAACACCATGATGACTTAATGCTTTTGTAATACCAGGGTTTGCTTACATCTCAGAAGCGCAGCACGCACAATTTTCTTCGCATTCTTTGTTGTTAACTACACAGTCGGGCGCACTACGGGTTATGATCCACGCAAACACGTTGAATCACATGGAATTTAGCAGTTACATTAGACTAAGCTACATGCATGCTGTGCGGTAGGCCGTTGGAACTATTCCAAAGTACAATGCAGGACATTCAATATTACACATCCACTGAGATCGACAGGCACCACCTAACCGATGGAGACTGCGTAAGGAGGGCAGGCCAGCGTATCTGTCACAGTTGACATGATACGCTGACCTGAAATATTATTTCTTAAGAACAAATAAAGTTGTTTACATCACAAACAACTTCAGCCTGCTGCACATTTAAAATTTCGCACCACCTCAATAATTCCGAATTTAATTTTTCAGAAACCAGTTAGACCTACTCTTTGTCGAAGTAGTATTTCTTAGGGTATCTACTTGTTATATGAATCCATTTGCGTCTGCAAAGTCTTCGAAAACGGATGGTGTGTAGTGACATGTTTTGGAAGTTCCACTTGGGACAAATTGACGTTTTACTGAGTTCTGTTTTGGTTTCAAGTTATTTCCTAGAAGTTAGCACCGATTATCAGGTAGGTATGTAAAAGTCGCCGGAAGTAAAACAAATGGCAAACAATCTCACTACGTTGGATGTGGCTTCCCACAGCTGCGCGATAAAAAGTGAAAATTACACACGTTCGTGACGTGCTATATTCAACCGAAGAATGCATAAATTATTACGTAACAAAACAGCAATGACGATTTTTCATGGTAATATGGGAGGGAGTTGATAATTTTCAACTGAGATTTTCTCCTGTCTGTGAAACCAGTTCGTACCGGTTAGTGAAACTTTCAATTGTGAAGTGTTCAAATACTGGTCAGAAGTTTTAGGGAGGGGAGCGCTGCTTATAGTGAGGTGAGCAGCGTTCTTCAACTGTTCACTATAGACTGGTTTCATTTACGATACTAAATCCTAATTAAAAGATAACGCTTGTGACTCGTGATTCAGTTGCCTAAAAGTCCAAGGAAAATTTTGAATTGCTCTTAAGATTTTTGCAGAAACTACAATACCGTTATCCAGAATAATGTGTGAAGTCTGTCGGCGCTTCAACGTCGACATTTGTTCGACAAATTTAAATGCATGCTGGACAAACAAATCCAGACCCCTACGTGGACTGTGTGGCTTGTACTTCCATTTAAATAGTAAATATTTACAACATTCACGGAAACTAAGATCCCTGTGCAATTCAAACGAGTGGTGCTCATGGATTGTATTGTGATCTTAAGGAAATGTGACCAAAACCGGCCTTGTCCTTGACTCATACCAGTTTCTCTTGAATCGTACAGCTCACCGATAAAATGCTACATGATCTAGTTCATTCTGATTGTAGTACTTCCAGACCAAAGCTTCCAAAGCATATTTCACTTAGTCTATGAGTAGTGTTCGATAACATCGGGGTATTCTTTCTCTTTATCGTTCAATAACCCTTGTAATTTCTGTAATGTCGAGCGCCTGATTTTGTCCGAAGTATTGTCCGGCGTTCTTTGATCCTTTGAGCCTATTGTCTTTTTAAATTGTATGACTAGTCAGGTTCCTCCTCACAACACCTCACTTGGGCAACACAAACATTTTGGTTCAGGTGATTTTTGTTTTTATATGGAGGAAGATACTCTCAAGAGCTCATGCATCGAAGTGGTAGTACCAAAATATAGACTGCTAATTATCCGGACAAAATTCGACTGTGTAACTATATTCTTACCCATGATCAGATAGTTCCCATAGGTGGTTAATGTACTTTACAGTACAAAGGACGAGGGTTATCAAAACCGACGAAACAGTGTGTTTTGGGTTTCACTAAGACTAGAGGCTCGGTCGTTGCAGATGTCCACACAGTCCGGATGGACGCGAATTCTTCATGATGGAAGGTCCATTCATGTGTTACTAAGTGTAATCATGAAGAAAAAAGTGTTCGTTCTTACTAAACAGTATTCAGAAACGTAATGCGGTTCCATCTAGCCCAAGCAGTCTGCGGAGTTCTCGTGGCAGTAATTGCATTTGAATCCAACCATGGAAGGCACTGCTTTCGCGGTGCTAATAAGATTAATACTACGGAATACTTGCAGCACATACCACTGTTCTTGGGCATGGGGTGTCATTGGCAAAATTTTCTATCTCCTTCGGTAGTTTAACAAAGCTGAGCTCTTCCTTTAGTTAGAGAAGAAACTGAAAATAAAACTGAGCTAACAGTGAGGCCCCGCCAACATCTTCTGAGGGAATGTCTTCGCCATAAACATTTTACCTCAGTTGAAGCCATAGATCTCAAGACAATCAGCACAATATGCCGTCATAATAAATATAACAGAGGCATAACAACATGTGTTATCGCTAAGTTAACCAGTGTTTGACCAGTTAAACAGTTTGTTTCTTTCTGTGGGACGGGGAACATTTAGAAATAAGGGGATAGTTGAAATGGTTATTACTGGATGCAAAATCACCATCAGCAAAAAATATGGTAATTCACCTATTGTGCAAGAACCACTTCATCTTCCGAGGTCTGCCAGAACAAATATGCTCGGTTGTATAGTTCGAACTGGAAGGACATATTAGGAATAAAGGTCTGCGTGATCCAGTACGAACCATCCACGACCATTACTTGCCAACAACCACCAAAGGTTTTATCTGCAAATGACTTCAGGTTTTCTGTCAAACGTCCAAGCTCTTCCGAAGTCTGAGCGCCCGGTGCGATTTGTATCGTTTCACGAGCAATTTTGATCTGATCTTCCAGGGACATATTAGCTGAGATGACAACGATTTCTGGAGGAAGGCTTGGAGGTGCTGCATGAAGGTCTTTGTGTTCGCGAAAATCAGTGCTGTGGATTTTGGAAAAAGATGGTATGGTATAGAATCCTACCCTGGGATTTGAATGGGAATTATACGAATTAAAAGTAATAACAACAGCTGTGGTCGCACCCAAAACTCCTCCCTTATATGGTGTGTTTGAAACCTGAGTGAAAAAAACGTCATCCAGTGTTGCGAATTTACTCATCTTCCATTTCGATCTGCGCGTGAATGAACAAGTGAAGTTGACGGAAAAATCACTTTGTTGCATCATCCCACTTGTAACCCCAGGTATGTGTGCATGTGTGACACTAGGGAATCAATTTTCACTAACTACGGGTTCTTAATCAAGGCCGGCAAAAACGGTGTTGGTGGCTGCGCTAACTTTTAAGTGTTAACTTTGTGGGCGCATTGCTATCGGATCACTGAGCAAAGAACACCTCAAGGGGACCATCTCTTATTCAGAACCATGTGGACAAGAAACAGCTGAACTCACATTTCTGCCGGTTTCAATCCCAACTTGTCGCAGAAAGATTCAATCGTAATTGAACCGGTATTGTCTGGATCGAACAATTGTTTCCATTTCTTTAAAGGAAAAGAATACAACAAACTTATCACTAGGCAACCCGAGGCAACTAAACGTAATAAGAACGTCAAGTTAACCGATTGTCCAACCGGTACTTCAGTTAACATCTCGGATAACCAGTTGACATCATTCCACTCGAAGTTGATGCTAGTACAGGTTTAAATTAAAAAAAGTGGCTAGAAATTTACACTGCAAATTTTCCTTTTTCCAACACCATCTACTGTGATAAGAGTAAGCAATGAGATATTTATGTACGGCTTTTCATCTCTGGGATTCTTTACGTAAAGATGGTGACCTATGTGGATTGATCAAACTAACATTTGGAATCACATGATTTATTGCAATCTCCAAACACCATGTTGGATCTCACCTCAATCATAGAAGGATCCAGCTTATTCTCCGCAACATACTGTTCTAGTTCCGGATATGTGATTACATTAGTTCCATCTTTGTCTATGGAAACGAATATGTCAATAAAGCTATCCATCCTCGCGGTGTTTTTTTCCTTTCAGGAACTGACGTGATCCAAATAGTTGGTCTTTCGGAATATATATGCACTGGCAGACCAAGCTAAGCTAGGTTTCATTGCGTAGATCTATTCGATTGACTGTCGCATGAAAGCGTGTGCTTGAAGCATGTATCACTCGCACTCGTATACTAAATCACGTGCGGTATAAAAAGTGGTAATTGTGAGCATTGAAGAAACACAGTTTGCTTTGGTAGTGACATGAAAAACCATGTGCTTTCTGAGTGTCGGTCGGCACGAGTTCAACGACAGGTACTTGGCATTCCAAAAAGAATTTCATGAAAACTGTCTTGCGTCTGGCTCGAGCCACATGGAGTTGTTATCCTATGAGCCATGTATTTTTGACGTAGGGCAGTATTTCTGTTTCCGTTCGTTTCCGTGAACTATTTAATAACATGGAAGAAAAAGCTCAGCAGGACTACAGGACACAGAGCGTGTTCATCCGCATCCTGGTGCATATATGACTCTCAGTTCATCGCGCAATCGCATGTCTTTCTTTTACCACGATGTTTTCAAAGGCACAATCTAGAAGCACGACTATTTTTCCGTTATTTCAATCAAATGGATGAAAAAAGTCACATAATATAGCAAATATACAGTATGTGACAATAAACAAAGTTATAAAAAATGCGGACAAATCAGTTTATAATGCTGAGGCATGTATGCGTTTACGTGTGCTAATGTGCTTCAAGTACAATCAAGTTTATTATCCCATAGAGCATGTAAAGCAATGCAGGCTGATCTGACACGCGTCTCACGCCGAACAAAGATTGATTTTCGGTTAACCTGTGAATCGAAACAGCTGGTCCTCTGCACCGTCGATCTATTTAAACACTGCATAAAACCAACGTGTATTACTCAATCAAGAAATTCAGTTTTTGGGAACAACGGTGGTGAGGCTGTTATTGTTGTTACTAATATCTTTTCAGCATTTTTAATGGCAGATTTTAGATGCGACAGTTTGTCGACGAATTTGTCGCAGAGAAAATTGGTATGTGGACAAGGTTACTTAAGAAAATAGGTTAGATTATGTGGTTCCCGAATAACATTTGGGTTTCCCTAACGGGTAAACCATTCCACACGAATTCTAACAATGGTTGTTTACTAATTTTTGAAGTCGTCACACTATTAAATCACTGAATTAAGGGAGGGATTAACGTGGTAAAAGTTATTCTGGAACATTTTTTAAATTGCGTGTCCTGTGTGCCAGCATTGGGCCGTTAGAATTTCACCACAGAATATTAATGACCAGATGGCTTGCCCTGCTTTCTCACAGTCATCAAGCATTATCACGGTGCTTCGACATCTTAGGCAACTGCTCCCCCGTACTCACTTGTTCTTTCGAAAGTATGGAGACAATAAGTCTCCGGTTCCCATAAAGATGAACGAATATGTAATCGTGGCTACATCCAACTGCGAATTTAATCTTCAAAAATGAGTTTGATATCAGGTCTAAACATTTAAGATATGAATAGTAAAGAAACATTTACGCGAAAACAATCTCGGTCCTTTCTGAATTCTGTACACGAAGTGACCAAAGAAAAGTTTGTGTGTTTTTCATTTGTCACGGCCAAAATTCATAAAACCATGTATGTGATAGAGTGACCTCGGGCAAACCTGATTTCTGACTTCAAGAATCGCGAATCTATTGGATATTATCTGTAGTCACTGAATAACTGTTTCACCAACGAAGGCGGGCCGTATCATGCAGCGAACTTCGGAGTTGATTTGGTGTGAGCACAGATGCACTTGACTAAGCTAAGCATGCGTCATGGTGCCTGTGCCTGTCAGTACGATGTGCTTCCACTATTTCTGCACTTATAATCTCTTCGGGCAAACATCAGTGAACTCAAAAAGCGTGTTAGGTAACACAGCATTTGGTGTAGCCAGGATCCAGAGGTTTTGAATGCCTAACAATGTTTGAGAACCTCGAATTTTTAAATAAGGGATCGAGGTGAATAAGGAAACAGTTCTGTCTTAATTTTAGTTGGGTTAAAGGAGAATCGGTGAAGTCAACCAAAAATTTGAAACGAGCCCAATTGTTAGTACATACACCAATTTTCCTGACAAAAATTAAACTTCGGGTTTGTTGAATGCGTCCGAGGAAACCCAAGAATTCTTCCCAGGTCAGCTTTTCGATATTCACTGTTACCTGTTAGCCAAACGGGTAAATAGCATGTTTGGTAGTATGCAGATAACCGACGAACGTCTTTTATATCCGTATCTTATGTGAATTTCTGAGTAAAGTAGCAATAATCATCATGAAACAATACATGACCACTTTGGTCCAAAAAATCCCTAGAAGGGCTTTCTCGTGCACAATCGGTTAAACGACTTCGTACACGAAAAGCTTGTCAGAGTTTCAATTCAAACTCCGGTTCCTACAAATAACTGCGCAAATGGTTATCAATTTCAAATCTTTTTCTGTTTGAACAGTCGAAAAGATGGTGCCAAAGCTCCTCAATAAGTGCACCTTTCAACGACTGAAACATTGGTGAAGGCTAAACATCTGTTTACATGTGTTACGACAGATACACCCAGCCCGTGGTAGTCGATCGAGTGCCGGTTGGTTTGTCCGCCTAGTCTGACAAATGGCTTGCAAAAGTTTCGCCCCCAGCCGAGGAGATATCGCCAGTGCGCAGTTGAGAGGGAACTTCTTCCTTGCCTAGCTGCTTCCATTATGGTCTTGAACAGTATCTACTGACTAGCGTAGTCTCGTTTTCTTGGGTTTTGTTAGCCGGTTCTACTTCTCCGTTTGACATGCTTTATTCTTTCTGGTGTCAGCCGCTTTTCACCTGGAAAGACAATTTCATACCATTTTTTGTTGAATTACCCTCTATCTCTGTTCAATTTTTCGGTCCACTGCTAGTCTGGGAAAACGGGTTATTCCCCCAGAACCCAACCCGTATAAACTGGGTGCGTTACAATCGGTCATATAGTAACGCAACTTTCATTAAGTCTATCAAGGATTCAAGGATGCATCCAGCTCAGATACACATGCGACAAATGTTCCCATGTATGGTGGGTTTTCTTCAAAACGGAACAAATCCTCTGGGGCAAGCATTTCATGCATGCGTCTGGATTGTCAGGAACGTTAGTCCTCTAAACGTTCATCTTCCAAGCACCAAACCATGGGCGTACATAACTGAAACTGATACAAAGTTTATACGCGGCTTGTGGAACACAAGAAGCGGCTTCCCACTTTTGAAACAATAGAGTCCACTAAATGAACAATATAATATATATAACTTACCAATCCTTCCATCAGTGAGCCCATTGGGTTCTCTGTGCTTGTTTATCTGTAAACCGCTCTAGTCTGTAAAATACCTTTGTTCAAGGATTACTATTTTGTTGGTGGGACTTCCAGCATTCCGGCGAAGGAATTGCAGCAAANCACTAAATGAACAATATAATATATATAACTTACCAATCCTTCCATCAGTGAGCCCATTGGGTTCTCTGTGCTTGTTTATCTGTAAACCGCTCTAGTCTGTAAAATACCTTTGTTCAAGGATTTACTATTTTGTGGTGGGACTTCCAGCATTCCTGCGAAGGAATTACAGCAAATTCACCGAAGTGATTCTTGGAGTGTCTCAAAATATCCTAATGGCTATCTCATGCTGACCTTGGATTGTCTCAGAAAGATATACGAAAAACAAGAGCTAGAAAACCATGAATTAACCCAACTGCATGTCACCTTATCCTTGGATTTTTAGGATTTCGATGGCGTCATCTGGGAATGTTCCTGGTGAGTTTACGAATAAAGAAATTATATCATCTATGATAAGACTGCTAAAGTGAGCCTGGTTAAGAAACCACATTCTTCAGGTCAGACTTTGACAGGTTACTTTAAGTGTCATTTAAAGCAACAATTATTCTGAAGAATAACCAAAAAGGGCTTTTCACGGCAGAATAAATGCATTAGGATTTAACTGGTTTCGGTTTACAAATATTCACTAAGATCATGAAAAATTCATTGAATCCTCTATCTAATACCTCTCATTTTCCGCACTTCGGAAACAAATTTGAGCGAAAACCCTTCTTCAAGTTAAGCAGAGTGGCCTCGCTATTTTGCTGCTGCATTCAAGAGATTCAAGTAATGCTCAGATGGTACAACGGAAGACTTCGTCGTCTTTTGGTGGTTACGTACACATCCCAAAATCTAATATACATGTTGAGTCAATGGATGTTTTCAACCGGAAGGATTTTGGGCACACAAGATCAGGCGTGACTCAATAAAACAATTCTGAATAAATTCAGATCGCCGAATTGCAAACTGTGCTAGAGGAGACGATGCCCAAGCTGCACTAATGGACAACGAACCATGCACATTCCAATTTGTGAAAAAAGGATCCACTTGATTATTAAAAAAATGGAATCTGTGGTTCATACTAAATATAACATGCAGTTTGATCCCGCCATTTCTTTCCCTGCAGCCCTTTCTGCTTAGGTAAGTTGAATGCGAACAAACAAAATATACAATGTTATAATGAACACTTCATCTCTTAACGCACTACCCATAAGGTTGCTGAAAATTCGTCGACAGCCCATGACCGGTTTCGTTCTTCTTGTGCTTATCAGGTAGGCGCAGTCCCCGAGTCTCCGTAAACCTTACTTTCTAATTGAAAATAAATTGTACGCAATTATGGAAATACACTCATTTGCGAACAGATTTGGTTTTGCGAGAAACTCACCAGGATCCTAGCTGAAACTTCCTAACGAGAGATTCAGCTGGTGAGTCTCTCGCAACACCAAATTTGTTTCTGAATGAGTGTATTTCGCTAACTTCGTCTCTTGCTTAAAGTTTATTAAATTTTGGTGTTATAAGATACGTGTGACCGTGAATTTCACAAATTCACATTATATAGTAGCAAGTGAAATTTTCGAATGACGTACAGTTAGAATTCATCCGATGAATGAGACTTCCAGCAGAGAAGTCGTCACCCAAGGAGACAGTCATTTAACCCTGTGATACCACCCCGTGTGTACGCCGAGGTTTATCAACTTTGAAGGACATTTCCTGTGTAAAAATAGGTGAAAATGGAAGACAAAAGGTAGCACGTCGTTGAATTGAGTTGTAAAAGCAAGTGTAAAAACGTTTGCTGAAATGTATATAATGAAAAATGTCTATCTCTCACTGGATATGACGGGTGAACGGAATTTTGACAAATGAACTGGCCCAGGGATAGAGTCTAGTTGTGACAACGAGATGGGAAATATACTTTTGTACACTTGCTTATCCTCACTCCAGCTTTTCTCCCGCAAAGTTATTTTCAAAGTGTCAGCCTTTGATTGCCTCTCAGATAATTTCTTCCACGGGAGGAACAACCCAGAACTCTAAGCTCTTCTATGCTGCATATTTCCTAGTTGATATTAAGCAACCGACGTCCATGCAAAGAGTAAAAGGCCACATTATCGTTTGCAAGATGTCCACAGCCACAACCAATTAGCTTTCTCATTAGATACTCAGAGTGCCCAGAGGAAACCGCGGAAGCAACTCATAAAACAGTACGGAAATACATGAATGAATGTATTTCTATCGCAGTAACTGATACAATGGCAGTGCGTGTGGGGGGAAATCGATATGAATATATGTAGTGGAATATGTAAATTACCAACTGTTTCTGCGTTTCTACGAGAGCGCCCATTTGTCGGGTGAGCACTATACACCCCCCGGTTCAACTGAAATCCGGACTGAAGGGCACAATTGCGCACACTTCCGTATTTCGAAACCATTATTTATAGGCGAGTCATCAAGTCACTGCGTGATTCATCCACGTTCAGTATTACCAATGGGTTTGAAGCGACGGTAGCAGAAATACATTTCATTAAATTCTGATGGGACGTTCGTTATACCGTGACGGTTAATGCAGAGCTTTTTGTTTCTGTTCACTATACCTAAAATTTCTGCAAAATTAGACCCCGTTCACGTTTACCTGGAACGTCTTTGGGAAAACGGCCTTTAGATGACACAATGGTTGAAGAAAACAATTAACAGGTTGCATCTTTCTCAGGGAGATGATTCGGGATGCAAAGTATAATTTCCCGCTCACGTTTTACCTTGATAAATGTGAACCGTCAAAACCGAAAGGAGAAGTCCCACAGTTGTACCTGATAACCAAACTTAAGGGTCTAACTGACGGACAGGGCTAGTGTACACATTCACCATATGGATGAACAATAACGGGACTTGACGAAGATTTGTCGAAAACTCAGCTTTGGATACGCAAAGAATATCATTCTGTTCACAGTTGCCCCCAAAATGGATGTAACACAACCGTGGTATTCGATTAAGCTACGCGCTATAAACCTACGTAGTTTCAAGTTTAGTGGCTCTCACGTGGGTTTACTTATGTGATCAAACAACCGGAATCTAAGGCATAGATTAACTGGATACCTTTGTGCACGTTTCCGGTATTCAACCCAAGTGCTTGGATCACAATCACGTGAGAGCTTTGAACGTCTGAGGTATTTTCTTGAGACAAATGGGAAGATTATACCTCGTTTTCACGAAAGCTCTCAAGAGCACTGCACATAATAATATGGCGTGTTCATAGTCCTATCAGAAAGACAAACGCCGAGGAAGCATTATGGAATCACTTGAAGTCATTTACTGAAGGGAGCGTATTGTATATGTCGAAAGAGTTTATCTTGGGGATTGCTGATAACAACTGCATATTTGCACAATAGTGAGCTTCTAGACCCCAATGCGACCCTGGGCAGCACAAGGCTTTGATATACCTAGAAGGGATGAAGATGTTGATATACGCAGCATCTACTGATATTGTGGGATCTCATCAAGGAACCAGGAATCACCAGCAGAATGAATGAGGCTTTCCAGTCTGGAGGAATCTGAGACGCCCAAAATATATTCTAACGGCCCCGGTTACCACAAATCTCTTTGGACATCAATATCCATCAACTGGTAAGCTAAAATAGAATTCTGTTTAGCGTGTTTATGCACCAAACGTTCTTCGGTGTTATACGTTCACCAGAAAGCACAGTATCTTATAAGGAATGTGTTGAACTGATGTGCTTGAATCACTTAACTCCATGAGGTAATTTTGTGATGACATTTTTACACATGAGTTGGAAGGCTTCATCTAATCCAAACCAGTGTTGTTCGTTCAACCGAGAACTAGGATGATGTTTTTCTGTAGACTATCCATCCTTTACTCCGCACAACAAGAGGTGCAGTAATATAGTGCTTGAATAAATGGAGTTTCGGGAAATGTGTACTATTAATCGTAGACCGAATCCATTGTGACACAAAGTACCTGATGTTTGGAGTTAACTTTGCGGTAGTTTATCACAAATCAGTATCCTTTTTTCCTACAGTGGACACGTTTGTAAGAAATGCTGACAACGGATAGCCCGAAAACTAGTTCTTTGAGGAAATAACTTTACTGGGAGCAGTGAACACTTGTGAGGGATTTGTGACCATCAGTATACATGTAGGAAATTGTCGTTATACATGAGCTCCACCATTGGTTAAATGTGCATTTTCCATTTTGAGCGGCTAATTATTCGCCATCTGATGGATGTCTACATCATCACTCCTGGTTCCGTATCAGGGGATCACAAGTTTCATTTAGACTCGTACCAATCAAAATTGCGAAACATAGCAGTCTGGGTTTTTCCCAACCTAATTTTAATAACTTGGATTCATCGCTGTTTCTCATGGATATCTCATGGATCCGGACAAGATTTCTTCCGTTGAGTAAATTATCCGACAGAGAGCGAAAATGACCCCAGTAGAAGGTTGTTTCTATGCTGATGGGTCAAATCACCATTCCGAGTTTCTGAGCAAACATATTATGTGACATCGGTATCTTACTCATCCGGAGAGATATGCACAGTCGTCCGGAATGAACCAGGATATTGAGAAAATGGCTAACACTTATAAACTCAGTTCATGGACAACGAAGTCACTTGCACAAATTGAGTTGCAGTAATGGCCTACACCGTCTGATCACCGGAAACGTACCCGTATGGATGTTGCAGGTCATCTAATATGCATTTCATTTTGTTTTTATATGCGTATTCAATATGAACAGTGACCATTTGGTTACACACATTCATAAAAGCTAGAGCAACCACATGTTCTACTCTTTTGTTCATCCCGTTTTATGCTCTGGACTAATGTGTAGCTGAAAGTGGAACGCCAAAAACAGTTTTCTTCGTTTTGCTTGTCTTCGGTAGTTGAACATAGTTTTCCTTTTACTTATTATCCATGGTCCAACGGAGAGATATTGTTTCATGGACATATTCAAAAATGCTCCGCAAAAATCAGAGGGGCAAAGCATAAAATATGATGTAGTGGATGCGTTCATGAGTATCTACGGCTACACGCCTAACAGAGACTCGTCAACATAAGCCATGCTTTGGTGCCAGTGCGGAATCCAGTGTGATACTTATTTCTCCAAAAAGCAGTGAGAGAAAGGCGAACTCGAGCTAGCCAATCAGTTCAGGGACACGGAGCACAAAATTTGATTTTGTTATCCAGTGCTCCGCTGTGTATGCTGATAGTTCGCAGACATAAAAAGAGATGGATATCTTGAAGTATATTCAGGTGTTAAGATAAGTTCTTGTACGAATAGAAGGCTGCGAACAAAACGTGATGACATCAGACCGCGTCATTCGAGTACAGCTTTGTGGACCCACGATTCGTCTGAGCTACTTCTGGACGCACTTTTGGACACCTTTCAACTGCCAACGATGTGCATAGCGATATGAACACGGCGTTCCCGGCAGACCCTGGCATAAACCAATCACTGTTCCTGAAACTAAAATCACCCCGTATTACTAATACCTTCGTTGGACATGAAAAAACACCAATAGGGTGACAAATCAATCGTACTCGCACGCCCGCGTACTCAGGCCAGAACTGACACACACAGTGCATATCTCAGACGAACCGATCAGGTTGTGATAACATAGATGGCGAGATTCGTTAGCGGAATGTGCTTTGATTGCGAACTTTTACACAAGTTATGGGTGGTTCACTTTCGTCTAATCCTTTCAGACAACGATGCACGTATAATTATTCGTCTCCCAACTCTTTCATTACTTTAAGAATGAATGCTATTAGTGAATGAATTTGGTTGCACTTTTTTCCGCAGCTGAATGACAGAACGAGGCAGTCACTATCCAACGATTTATTATCTCGCAAAGGTGTTGACAGCTGAAACATCTGACAAAAATTTTTACTATGACCCTAGAAGTTCCGTCTTTGCTGACGCAAAAGGATTCTAGCTGTCAGTGGTTATAGGAAAGATGCTTTTTCTGAATCTAACAATGATTATAGGGTGTATTAACAAAACTTTTCCAATCTTAAGGTGCAATTACGTATGGTATTGACCAAAACCAGCGACTGTGTCAGTCATTTTTGTGTGATTGATGGCACAGTCAACAGTAAGAGGTATTTAATCAATATTCCAAAGCTGGAATTCGTCTAAACTTGTACGAATTTCTGAACATTGTGGGTTCATGAGAACGGAGACATAACATCATGTGGTTGCTAATTGTGCTTTAACATCGTTAGGTTTGGAATCAGTACGCTAAACGCCAGCCAAAGCAAAGTCAATAAGGCGGATCGAACTATTGTTTACCTTGAGTATTTCAACACACAGCAAAGCAAGTTCTTTCTCTTTGTGGAACAAGTGGATGCAACGAAATAGGGCACCTTTGTTTGACAAACAAACACTTTCTTCAAATGTTGCGACTGTGGTCCGAAATATTATCGATCCAAAGTTAAACTGGGTTTGTGTATGTAGTCCGACAATAGAGCTGCATAGATTGGTTTCGATCGTGAATGATTCTCCTTAATATGGAATCCTTGAAAATTCTATTTATTCACGAGGTTTTCAAAGCTGCTGACTTGCTTGAAAACTGTTGAAAATGGTTTGCGGTCATCTCGATAAGCTGTGGAGCTCCAACATGTACAAATTTGCATTGAGCCCATCTGAGTATTAATTTTTATAACGTTTTAGTGTAGCAAAAAGGCAAAACTAGGCATGCATTTAACTGATCTAGTTAAATTTAAATTCATTATTTTGGTGAACAAACGTAATGCATCAAAAAGTAAAAAGATTCGAGGTTTTGCAAACCGGCTGTTCAACAGTGGGACAACCATCACCACACGTGATTCTGATCGAACTTTGCTACCTCTTCAGCCGTTGCCTGTATTCAAATGAGGTTCTACTTGTTTCAGTACTACTCGTAGAACAGTCGACTGGATTTCACCTTGGTATTTTTGTGCTGAAAATACATGAAGCTATGTAACCCATGCATTCCAATTTCGCAAGAAAAAAATTGATACGTCTTTTAAATACCTGGGTCAGATTGACAATACCAGTGCTCTTACTGGGTTTCTTTGCCTCTGAAACCCAACAACGTGGTAGCTGTGTGCTTCGGTTGTCACATCCCACCTCATTTGTTCTGATGTGGTTACCATCAAAGTATGAAGTTCAATATACTTAACAGTGATGGAACTTGTTTCGGATACTTCTCAGACGAATCCATATAACTAGAGAGATAACTGTGTGGTAAACTGGCCTCTTCAGTGGCTGTGTCATTTTAAAGAGTCGTCTTGATAAATTTAAAAAACGGAATGCCCAAGTTACACGAACAAGCAATAACATAATTTGAGAGAAGTTGTTTGGCTGTGACCAAACCGAAGTAATAGCAGGAGTTATAATGAAAGTAGGCTACTGTGCATCAGGTATCGAGCAAGCTGACAAAGTTAAATACGACTGCCCAAGGGTGTGCAGCAGAAACGTTTGCCGGATCAAGGAGAAATATATGGCTTTATTGGTATGCTAAGGAGTAAAAAGCAACATCTCCGTAAATTACTTCATACCTAAAAAGTTGACGTATAAAAGAGAATTTTCAATGGGATCTGATGGCAGAAGACATGCTAAAACCTTACCAAACGAAGTACAAAATGACAGTAACACACTGAATAGTTGCGGATACTGAAGGCACCCATTTATTGGTCAGATAGTTTCGTATAACAGAGGAATTATTTTGTCTGTGCAGTGTTGATACTCCGCCTTTGTGTGTAGTGTGCTCAGTGCATGCACTAAAAATTCCTGTTTTTATATGTGTGTGTAAAAGCTGTTTATGTTTTTTAACTATAATTTGATTTTTTCGGTATTTTTTTCCACATTGCGTTAAACTCGCCTGAGGGTTTAACACAGAATTGGTTAGTCTTGGATATTTTATCGCACAAAAAATGAAAAGGCCGCCTTTTATCCAGCTTCTGGGTTGATCATGTAATGTTCGAAGAATGCCGAACGCATACATTCGGTTGGCAGGACTGGATACTAACTGGGAGATCGATTGCGTATTCAACATTAGACGGCTAATGCACAATATTATTCTCATATCTTTGACTGTTATGCCACCGAAAAGGCCTCTCGGTTCTTCCAGAAAAATGTTCTCAGCGGCCACGTCAATCCTAAAACAGAGGATTTGCCTAACCGCTAAAACACCAATCGATGTACGCTGCCACACCAGTCGACTCACCCACGATCTTCAGACCACAATATCACCACTGACTTTCAGATGATCAACTCCAAAGACACAGAAGTTAAGCTTACTCAGGGCCAGCAGTGTAAGGATGGACAGGTAGGTAATCTCGAACAACCGCTGTGCATGACTCAGGGTGCTTATAAGGTCCCGAAAAATGAAACCAATCAACACACTATTGTAGTTTACTTGTCAGATAGACTACTGAACAAAGATAAAGATTATCTCCTGTAAAAGATACTAAACTTTGCTGTCAGCAAAAAAGAGATAAGAGTAGAGGCAGTAATCTATAGTGTCTAGTGATGTTTCGAAAGCCTCCTTCAGCGGAAGCTGAGAAGATACGGGTACAATTGGTTATAGTCCTAAAATTCCAGCAACGATGAGATCCACATATCGCCCCATCAGAGAGCTGAATAGACTGAAACAGGTTGTTACTATTATCATTACAAAGACAAGTAAAAGTTAAATCCATAGTAATAATAAACGGAAGGTTAAACAACATCTCTTCGACGGACTCTTGATTGGCTAGGCAGTACAATACAAATCTGAAGATGCACAAGGTCCTCACATTGGAGTTGCCAAGTCTTTCAACCGTAGAATGCGACCGATTTTACAGCTGCCCTGTATACATAGCCCTCTAGCCTCAGGGCTACAACGACGCAGTTCGGCGAACGCTGCTTGCGCTTTGGTCATTCGCGAATTAACTAAATTTTTTGCGGTACAATCCTGTCGTATCCAGATGCCAGGAAACGTGAAATTATAGAGAAGCACAAAGGGACGGCAAATCTTGAAGTAAGACTGCACTGTGAGGGTGGAAAAGGCACGCCAAAACATGAGAACACTTCCAATATGGTGTGTAAGGTACTTTGCGTGGACAAATAATCTTCAGACAGTGAAGCGATATCGTCTGTCTAACCAATACCCGTTGAAATTCCTCAGAATACGTGCTTCATTGGAGTGCGCACTCTATGATTATGCCAATAAAGAAGAGAATGGGGTGGACCCTGATGAACTCTGCTGGTTACGCTAAGCTTTACTACAGTTAGTTGTTCAACCTAGCTTGACCGGAAGTATGGGCATGTCTTTCTAACAATAAATGCTCCTTTGCGTTAAAGAAAATCACCCTTGTTGGTTGAAGGAATGCATAGATGTGCTCAATCATCCGATGTTTTGCACAGATATAAGCATTCCCCATCAAAATCCTGCTTGCAGTCTGAACTAGGTAGCAGGCGAACGAACCCCTAACGCCTTTTATAACAGATGCGGTTATTTTAACCCCTATGGTAGGAACAGAAAGCTAGGGTACTTTTTTGAACACGGGTAAGATCATCGCTCGGGCTCAGTTTTCTAAAGCTAGTTGTATTTTCCTAGATCTGTGACATCAAATAGTCAGAGCGGAACACATATAGTACTCTCTACTTTTAACGCTTTTTGCAGCTCGTGTGAACGGGCGTCACCATGGCGCATCAAGGGATAATGTCAGAAACTCAGAGACCATGGCTAAATGTGAGTGTGTCGAATAAAAGACGAGCAGAGAGACAGACCTAGAAGAGATCTGAAAGCATGTCTTTATCACATGTTATCTTTGACGAACTCACTTAAGGAAAGCTTGCTGATCCCTTTTTAGAGGAATAGCTGGAACTGATTTAGTGCCTGCCATCGAGGGGGAATACTGGTAGTTCGTTTTGCACAGATGTTCGATTAGCCGGACGATTTGGTTGCAAATGTTCCGCTGCAAACCTAGTTGGCATCTTCGGTACGTACTGCGCTTGCCGTCGGTCGCTCTGTTATGGCCGAATTTGCGGTTATGTATAACCTGATGACCAGGGGGGTTACCCATATTCTTGATTGCTCTTTTGGATTCTCCGGCCCCGTATGTTGGATGATTGGCTAGCTACCTGATTGGTAAACATTCAGAAGGCCTTTGTGTTTGACCGCTCCGACCCACTACAGGTGGCGTCTTATCTATAGGTTCCACGTTATGAGTAACATCACCTGATCCGTCCACTCGAACAGTCAAATAAGTTTGCTCTTTGCCCGTAGTAATAATTAGATTGAGTTAGTTTTGATATGTCTGTTGATAGAGTTTGTGACGCAGTACGTAGCCCGTAGTGTGTTTTCACGTTCAAAGATGTACATGTTCTTTACATCGAATTCTTGTTCTTGATCTCTGTGTACTGAAACTATGGAAAAGGAATTGGGTCTTGTCATTCCAGCATCATACATCAACAGTTGGCAACCCCAAACTCCAAACAAAGTAGTATCAAAGGGTAAACTTTGAACAGGTTCACCTGCTGGCAAGATTTCTTTGAACAAATTTTCCAAGCATGAACAAGCGTTTTATTGGGACAAAAGTGCTGTGTTGTCTGTTTTATATCAGTACCAACTTATACGCGAACACTAACTTTGTTTTTTTGCCTCGTGAGTTCAAATTCAGATAGTTTTTAATGTAGGCCCAACGAACATAAATTTCAAGGCAATGAAAGGGTGAATTTAATACAACTCTATGGAGAACACCGCTAGTTCTTAGTTCTCAGCGTAAATTGTATGGTATTTATCAACCCGCTCTCGGACTCATGACAATGCTGGATAAAAGGTGTCACATAAAATATTTTTAGCAAACCAATTTGATGAGTTTTCAATTTCAATTGGGTGTCAGAGCGAATTCAAAGCTCCAGGAAGCGTCGATACAATCAGGTGAAAAGAATAACTAGATAAGAAAAACGTAAAAGCCTTGAATTCAAATGGTTTGGGTTCTAAACCTGCACACTGGTAAATGGTCAATGGCCAAAAATGCCTGAACCAAAGTCGTTTATGTTGAGCCTCGTCCCAAATTCATGTGATTTCTCCCAGGTTCGCAACTCGGATTTAGTCAGCTGCCAAATCTTATGCAAGCCCCTTCACAGCCCGTTTAACCGATTCAATCCTACTTTTACCAAACAGACCACGGCGTCCAAAACACATCTACACCCACTTACGTAGGCTTCAAATCATGCACTGCCCTTCCTGTTGCTCGCCGTCTGTTTGCATTCCCACTCATTGAGACCCGTTTACGGTACACGCATTAACGTGACACATGTGTTTGGTGTCTCGGTGGACAGCGCGTTTTAATGCCAGACCAACACTCTTTCACCCATACACGACAGCCACTCGAGCGTCGAACCCTTANTCTCGGTGGACAGCGCGTTTTAATGCCAGACCAACACTCTTTCAACCATACACGACAGCCACTCGAGCGTCGAACCCTTAAATAAGAGCTTTCTTTTAACTTGCCTTGCGTAACCAAATCAGTATTGCACTGCTCCACTCCGTGTGTATCCTGACCATGGTATTCCCCAGCGCCCAGGGTGGGGCGTCACAATTGCAATTTTTTATGCGTGACAAAGAAAGCAATGGGATTTGGAATTAAGGAGAAGATTTTAGATGGCCCGTTACAATCCGAGATGCGAATCCGAGCTCTAATGCCCTTGAAATCTGTTGGGGGACAGCGTAGTGGCGAAAGATAGGACAATGATTAAACTGGTCATGATGTTGGTAGATGGTGTAATAAACAGTGCCTATATAGAGATGGACTATGCCGAAGAATTTTGTATTGTTGGGTTTGGCGACCTGTGCATCCTTCGACTGCGTCCTACTTTGGAGTCATTGGAATAGTCTTTCTCAACTAAATGGCAATTCGCACATTGCTTCATCAGGATGTATGCCTGCCTTTCTTGTGACGCAGTATGACGGTACGGACCAGCTAAGCCTTTGTAGCTTTGTTTTAACTCGTCGAGCTACTATGCATCATCAATTTAAGCGACGAATACTGTTTACCATTATGTCGTGACTTTGCAAGGCTTCCAGTGTCTTGGCAAGCGAGGTGGTGAATCTAGTACTGAAAAATTTTGCGTTTACCTACTTGTTGGTCTATCAGTAATACGTGGTATTTCTAATATTTTCAATGCCTATTCAATTCCGTCAAGTTTCAGCGACATGTCAAGTAGATTCATGTGCCAGGATCTCAAACTTACACTTACTTTCCTCAATCCTGGACAAATAGGATGCAAAGCCTAAAAGCCAGGCACACACAGACAAGAGGGCGGAAAAGGTAACGCTGTTTAAAAGTGTGAACACGCGTCACGTTTCAGTAATGCCAGCGTGCACCGATTGTTGATCAGCATGGCAACGTAGGTTTCGGATTAATCAACACAGAATCATCGTTTAAAAGCCAGGCACACACAGACAAGAGGGCGGAAAAGGTAACGCTGTTTAAAAGTGTGAACACGCGTCACGTTTCAGTAATGCCAGCGTGCACCGATTGTTGATCAGCATGGCAACGTAGGTTTCGGATTAATCAACACAGAATCATCGTTATCAGAAACAGCAACTTCAGTGTCGACACTGATGCTTCAGTGTCGTGCAACCCTAAGATTTGTCTAATTAGATTTAGTGCCCTAGAGTTAAAAGAAGAGAAAAGTTGTCGGTGAGGAAGTGAACATAGTGCTGACCTACGACAAGCATTCTGAGGTGCGTACACCTCCAAGCTCTCAGTCGGACAACCTGGAAAGAAACTGACAGCGCAAACGCCACTGACATCGATCATCCGCCATTCCTTGCAATGTCCCTAGCCAAGCACAGGCGAGGTCACGGGGACCCAGTTCTGGAATTTGTACAGCAACAACACCCAAACGCTTTGCAATCCCTTCGATGCCCTTTTGCCAAGTCATACGCTGTCCACCTCGCAGTTCGCGCCATTCAAAAGGAGGCATGGAGAACAACAATCGTCGTGATAGACAGTTTTTTGGAATGCGTAGAACATGGCTGAGCCATCGTAGTCAATGATGCCGGACTTTCGCTTCGAGTAAAGTACCTGCCGCACAACCAAACACCCGTTTTAGGATCACCTCATTACTAATTCGCAGACCTCATCCAAACCTAGTAACGTTTATGAGGCAAACAGAAGATATCTTTCATTATAAGCCCGCTGAAATCATGTCTCGCACCCATAAAACAACGCAGCCCTTTCCGTAACCTGATACACGCAACCCTTGGGATATAATGATGCGCCTTTTTGAAGCTACAAGTGACGCACACTAGCGGTTGTGATTCGAGCCTTTAAGATTCTTGCAGTGACTTCATCAGACACATTCCCTTCAGAGCTCATACAACTACTGAGGTATGCAAAGCATGAATTTGCATTTTGATGGTGTAAGGCGCATGCCAGAAGATAGTATACTGGTGGTCAGTTTATCTAACAGGGCTTGTGCTTCACTTTGGTCTTCAAAGATGAGGGCGATATCATGTGCGTCCACCGGATCGACAAGGCTCCCAACAGCAACAATTTGAACAACAGGGTTTTGAAGACCTTTCAGCACTCACCTTGCTTCTTCAATGATAAAGTTGGAGAAGAAAAAGGTGAGTGAACATCCTTGTCGTACAACGATGGCCTATTCGACATGAGGTCATTTCTATGTGTGCAGTTCAAGGTTGAACGTGGCCTGGGATACTGCTAGGTTGTCCACACCTAGACTGGAGGATGATTATGGTCCTCAGCCACAGCCTTTGGCTCAAATTCCTGACTGCGAGGCAGCGGAGTTGGACTGCAAATAAAACTATATTAACATTTTTACGGGACACATGGCCACACATGTTCCAACCCCCAACCTGGAGGACCAAGAGACCGTATTCGTCAGATCTCTAACCATCGACCAACCTGATATGAGGGGCTCTGCAAGCGTCGCGCGCAAATCTACTATTAAAACTCAATAGGTCCCAGGTCTCCTTGTAACTACATCAAATAGTGGATAAAGCCGAAGACCCCGTTGTTGACTTTTATATACATATATATATATATATGCGAGAATGTCTAACAGTTGATGCGAATGAATCCGGGAGATTGCGGTCTTCGTAGCGTCTGAGATGCACTTCATCTCTTACGTCGGATAGGTTTGTTTTGGCTAAAATATAAATTCTCTTATACGCTCACCTCCGACTATCAAGCACAACAACAGATCCAGCTTTCACTAGGTTGTATTTAGCACTTTGAGAATGTTTTCCAATGAGATCCCAAGTTTGGAAATTTCCGTGTACTATCTCTTTCTGGGTGTTTATACTCTGAGAGGGCTCTAGCGTCTTTAATGTGCAGCATCAACCATGATTTTTTGGGTGTTTCCGTCATCGATCGGATTACTTTTTTCGTTGTGTTTCTTACCTGTCGATGCTTCGTAACCGTAAGATGCTGAATTCCCATCACTGGCGCACATAGTTGTGCGCCTTTTCCATGCAAATTTGAATCACTGTTGTCTTCAAAGTAAGTAGTCACGTAGTGTCCAATATTTTCATGTGAAAAATCAAAGTTGTCAGATATTTTCAGTATGCTGCTTGTCACGACTTAATTATTTTGTGATATTTGTCCAGCCTTCCCTAGTAATATCACATGCATCTTCAAGTGTTTTCGTTTGCGCCACTGTGATTAGAAATTTCATTGAAATTACTGTGCTTGCTAGAATGCCACATTCAGAAGCAATTTAATGAGTCTGTCAGATCCCCACTTAAGTGACAGAAAACGACCATTCAGCTTTCGTTGTCAACACATTCATTCAATATAGAGGGGCACTTCCGATCACTTTCACACTCCCTAAATCGAATGGTCATTGCCACCGCCTAAACATAGTCTCAAGATCACATTTCGACAAAGATTAATGCACTGAATGCACGGGGACTACGCAGTTTTTCACACTGGCTGATGGAATTAGAAAAACATTATGCAGGATTTTGTCACTCTTAAGGGACACCTTATTGTGGCTGTACTTGCTTTTTGTAGACATTATCACTGACTGTTCTTGGAGATCTATTATAAGTTTCACCCCATCGCCATCCTGGTTCTCACTACATATTGGAAGATTGTGTTTTTGTCAATGTAGCGTATTAATCCGGCAGGAATTACAGCTTCAGTAGTTTGACCAGTATTCTGACAGAGCAGATAAATGCGTACTGCAGTCACCGCATGGCTTCTGATGTTCAGTAGTCTCGCTTAAAAGGCCACTGCCAAACTAAGAAAGATTTTTTGTCAGTCAACCGATGGAGTCACTCCGCAAAATGATGGATTACATTGAATGTACTTTGTGACACTGACTCTGGTATTATGACGATCATTAGGTTAGAAGGCTGATGCTGCGTGCCATCACAATGGCGTCATTTTTTCTGCAAAATGCACTTGAGTTGTTCACAAACTTTATCAGAACTATGTCTAAACCAGAATCGAGATTTCAGGAAAGACCATCAAATCCTAAATGGAAATGTAAGCGATCGATATCTCGTGGATTCATTCACTAACATCAGTCATTAGAGTTGGATAAAAAGATTTGAAGCTTATGCAATTTTTTCAGGCATCGTGTTGGTTGTACCTTAGTGGATACTTAACCTGACTGTTTACTTACAGAAAGATTAACTTCAAAAACTGATTTACAAGCCGGGCCAAGCACACCTGGAGCGAAAGATTTGAATTCCTCTAAAAGCTTTGTGATAGACTATTCCCTCAACCCTGATGCAGTATTGGATAACGTTGCTCACACAGTCACACAAATTCCGTCAATCAGTTGAGTATATATCATTGATGTTGCATCTAATTTATTCATTAATTATTAATTCATTCCTCTGACGGCTCACATAGATGAGGTAACTGTATCCGGATCGTCGCTCGAAAAGGCCCGCATTGATCTAGTTCGCGAACGAATTTATCACACACCCTTCCTTAATACAAGGCCCGTTACAGCACAATATGAGGATAATGCACGAAGAATAGTGATTCTGGTACCAGTTAAACGAACATCGGTACGTACTAGAATGTATCAGCCGCCAGTCTTCGAGAACACCAGCTTCAGACAGAGCAGAATTACTCACCAAGAACTCAGACACCAATTTTAAGCACCAGCGTACAACCTAGATTTAATTGGATACGGAAAAAATATCCACTACGAATTGAGGAACAACCTCTTCAAGTATTTCTGTCACAAGAAACCCTCTGTTATGCCAACTTCATCAACTTTGACTTGAACGCTATTGGGTCGATTTATATTCAGGTTACTAGAAAAGTAAGCATGATTTAATCAACTGTGGACGTATGCGCCCTGCGTCCAAATCATGAGGCCACTTTTGCAGTTTCTCAGAACCCAATCTGCGGCAGCGCAACATTTTGATTATAAGGTGAAAGACGTGGTCATCAGACGTAGTCCCAAGCTAAGCA
This sequence comes from Opisthorchis viverrini, assembly GCF_000715545.1. Classification (NCBI taxonomy): domain Eukaryota; kingdom Metazoa; phylum Platyhelminthes; class Trematoda; order Opisthorchiida; family Opisthorchiidae; genus Opisthorchis; species Opisthorchis viverrini. The sequence continues at coordinate 421,745 of NW_008751879.1, read as the reverse complement.
ACTGTATACAACAAGTAAGATACGGGAACACATTCATCTAAAACAATGTCAAGAAGTGTAACAAGTTTTGTTACGACTATTTTGTCACAAAACCTCTATTGGGTAATTTGGCTTTCTGTGAAGGGGTTAGATCTCCATTTGAACCCTTCTGATCCCTTTGGGTTAGTCAACTAGCTTAGTTTTGCAGCGATATATTTCACCATTTTCCTGCATTTATACGCCTGGCGGGGTTCTGAATCGGGAGCGCGAGTTGGTTGCTCAAGTACTGATTGGAAAATAATACCGTTTACTGAAAAGCTTGTATAGTACTGCGTTCTCTCGGGGCAATATCCATTTCCACTTTTGCCGGTGGTATACATCGAAGATATGCTAACGCTTTACCACGCCCACTGTCTATTCACTTATTCTTAAGCTGAAACTCTTCCATGGTTTCACGCATCCGATCAACCCAGAATAAATGTCCTTCTATCATTTAAACATGGTTCTAGGCGATATGTGTTTCTGCTCAGGCTGTACTTATCAGTTATATCCGATACTCTTAATCATTCTTGTATATGCTAGAAGTGCCGCAGCTCTGACTCTTTTATAAGCTATTCGAGTAGGTATGCAAACGCCAATTAGTGTTACAGTTGTGGTTAACTCGTGTTTGTATAAACCGCAGTGCAATCAAAGCATTGTGCAATGCATTTTATGCATTCTCCGTAAGATGAATAGACCTCTGGTCTTTGGGCATTACTTTCGTCTTCTTAGAATATAATATGCACCATCATCTAGAGACTACCCCCTTAACTTGGCCACTAAACTCGGATCCACATGGGATATAACCTTTAAATCAACCTGATGATATATATAAACATGCATATTTCTTAATTCAAGCTGTAAAACATCTGATATACTTAGGAAGAAAGATGCTCAGAAGCTGAATTATGGTTCACAGCTGACACTGGACAAAGCCAATAGTGTTTTCTTCATAAGAATCATCCAACTAGGAACGAATTGGGTTTTCTGCAAGACAAGTGGATGGCCAATGTAACGAACATGTCAGCATAGTTTATCATTACGAAATAATTCAGTACAAATGCCACCAAAGGATCTACCATTCTGAGAGTTGGCCATTCCAAATCTTCCTCGTGTACAACCGTACAACCACCGGAATTCTAAATTGCTCCCATGGGAACTGGTCTCTAAAACCTAAATTTCAATACGTAAACTGCTTTCTAGGCGGAATTGATCGTGTTCGTTTGTGCGTTTATTAATATGAGTTTTGTCCTGATAAGATGGAAGAGATTGTGACTGACATCTTAGTGGTTGCTTGGAATGTGGTGAAGTGCTGGTAGCTCAGATGTGTTAACTGTTCATCTGCTCGCAATTTCACGACAGTTCTTTGTACCACAGCGGTCACATTTCCTCTACGATTGTTCGCTAACATACGCTAACCCTTAGAGGGCAATTGTCAACCATTCCAAAATCCCCTCGGATAGACAGAGCTGTTTACAATATTATGAGAGGAATAATCTGAAATAGGGTTGATGTCCCTGAACGTTCCCGTCCACAGACTGTCAAGTGGACAATGAATTATGTAGAAAGGTGATGGACGTACGCCGAATTAGGACTACCCACCACAAAGAACAAACCTATAAAAAAACACGCATACGGGCAAGTTCCAAGCAACTTGATATGCAGTGGAACAACAAAATGGCCGATTTCGTGGGCAAAACATTTTACAAAGTTTTCTAGGTAAATGATTACTCATAATCCATACTCCGGAAAGGACCAGAAGATTCCAACGACAGTCTGCGAAACGACCGACACCTTGTGGAGTAAGGGTTTGAAACCACAGAGGGAATGGAGTATACTGATCGCGACTACAGGCTTTCAAATTTCAAACCGAAGACCTCGACAAGCAGTAGAGGGTTGAACACTGGGTAAACCAACCAATGCTATCAGATACTGTGGAGCAGAGATCAGTGCAAATCAGTGCAAACTAAGAACGAGTACCTTCCAATAGGATTCGTTTAACAAACCAAACGAACATGATATGTATACTCATAAAAGCGTCATAAAGCTGCCTCCATACTTGATATTCACTTCAACATGTCGTATATTCCTTAAAAAAACCTAGACAAACGCATGTTAAAAATGCTGGCCATGTGGTTGCGGATAATACTATGAGCCATTCGTCGAGCTCAACATAAAAACTAACAATCGGTAAATTCGCTGACTTCAATTTCGGAATTATTAGTACCTCCAACATGTGACGTATCCCGAGAAACTAACTATAATCCTGAAATTCTGCTGCGAGTGTGCGGCGATCGTTGTTTTAATCGATAAGGATAGGGTATGGTTTCATTTTTCATTAGCTGATAGTTGTAGCATGATTAAGAACGCATTCACTTTGATAGAGTAAATGTGCATGTATAAGACATGATGGTACTGAATTAACGGTCCTTGAACCAGGTTAAAGAATGATATGACGTCAAAGTGACGCAAGGTATATCTTAAAACGTTATTTGGTTTTGAAATACTGGAACTGCTATGCTAAAACTTTGCTCGAGAAAAGGGACCTAATTTTTGCATGAGTTACTCTACAAGTTACAAGGGCACTGGTGACAAACTTTCAGGTAAGAATATTCCAGTCAGGAGATGGGTATGAAGGACAAACAAGCGGAGAAATTTTGAGAGTGCTTAAAACCAAACTTTAAAAGAACGAGGGACAACAAATTTTTAGCATTGCAGAGGTCTATAAGGCTTTCAATTTCGCACATATTTTGAAAACGTAAGAAAACGTTAACGAGAATTTGATATAGGATGAATATACCACTAATGATCGAATCTCTCTTTAGAAACTCGGTGACAACATCTGCTGAGAGACTTGATTAAAATGGAGCAGGATATTTCAAGCAATTACATTTGCTGTTTAAAAATCAAAACTTTCTTACCAACCAACAAAACCAACAATTTTTTAGCAAGAAAAACCTACCCGACTGCACGCAGTGAATTCGTCGGTTCTCACTCCAAGTTACGTCATGCATTTACCTGGGAGAAGCTAAACGCGCTACAAGAAATCGAGATTACTTCAGAAAGTATAGTTATTGTATCTAATCGTGGCCTTTACCCGAACAATTTCAAAATGCCAATGGATAGTTTCGGATGAAGTGCGAACCCACAGTCTTTAGATTTGGGTAGTCCCTGACTTTTTCAAACAAGTGAGCTTATCTAGCCTCAAGATTGGCTCTGCCACATACATTCCTTACCACTTTTGTTTAGATCGTACTGCTAGTCGAATTTCAACAGTAGCCTTTCTAGAAACATAAAGGGATGTAGAAATACATGACAGAAATACATGACAGGCCCGCGATGTCCAACAGCCAAACAGCCTAATGTATTCTATCAGACGAAGAGCTGTCCTAATGCCCTGGTGGAAATGTGATTCTTTGAAGTCGGTTAAGGGAAAATACAAAGTGTGAATTAGAGACCAAAGTTTTCGAGGCTGTTGATGAAACTTCTTTGCATCTGACATTACAACGTCTCGTGTGCTCTTGCGTTCGGGCAGATACATACGGTTCCAAGCCCTCTAAAGATAAAAGATATTGTGGAAAGGATCGGTTTCTGAAACATTTCTAATGAGAAAAATTCATGGCAAATCGGAATCTATGCCGCGAATCATTAGACGGAGCAGATGTCGTTCAATGGTTGATGGCGGACATTTCCAATCTATTAACATCATGCGATCCCATACAAGCAGAATGAAAAGCCGGTGACTGGATCTTTTTCCTCACAAAAACGTGTGATACCAAAACATTATCTGAGCAAAGTGACATTCACAGGATTACAACATAAATACTGTCGGTAAATTGGTAGATTTTGTTGTGTCTAATAATTCAAATCAAGCCTGATGTTCAATCTTCTCAAACATCGCTTTAAATCCAAGTTATTCAAGTTATTTGCAAATTCATTGCATCAGTTACCTGTTGGTTTCAGTGACTCCACGCCTAATGGTTTGTCTGCAAACGTTCTGTCATCATTTATGGATATACCATAACCTTGCAGTTAGACGGATGGCCTTTCTCTACCTGCTAGGGTTTATCTAGTGTTTGTAAGAATATCTGATATCTCCTGTTGTAATTGGCTGATTGAGGGGTTGCTAGGAATGTCGGCTGAATTGAAACCTCAGTGGTTTATGAATGGGAAAGTTTCCTTGCTGGTACAAGTCTAAAACAGAAGACTTCGTCAAGACGTTACGGACACTGGAAGTGGCAAGCGAATACCTATATAGCACCATTCTCCTTTTCATTGATTCACAATTCTGGGAAAGATCTGAGGGGTTTTGTTCTGAGGCTTATTTGTTTACGTTGCCCCGGTGATTGCAAACATCTCTTCCCGAAATTGGTTCAGATCCTGTGTCGGTTGCAACACCCTATAGGCCGTGTTCAAGCTCATTGTAGTCCAGAAGCTGCACCAACGTGGGAGCCAAGTAACTTCAGCCGGGCATTCTATTTCACCCGCTCTACACAGTAATATCGCTCATTAGCGTCTGAGAGTGGTCCATCGGAATTGCACCTTTTGGGTACATTGTGGTGGCACCAACATCTGATGTTAGTTACCCCTGTGAAAGTGCAAGTCTGAAACAAGGCTAGGTTTCGTAGATGCCATCAACCAGCGCTTAGCACCGATTTAGATTAGTTTAGTTTTCGTTTAGCTTACCAACCTATGTGAAATATAACATATGTGTGCTTGCAACTCTCAAGAATGCCGTTATAATTGGTCTGATACTTGTGAAGTTTGTCAGATTCTGTGTGCTTCTTCTGAAGCTGAGGTTCCGTTATCTGATAAAGAGTAGTATACAGTGATTTTGGGTCGACCAGTGGGACACGCAGAAACTAATTCGGTGATGACAGTACCCCATCGAATTCGTGAGACGCTGGGTGTTAGATCGTCTGTCGCGACTTGCAATCTATTTACAGACATTCCTTCACCAATCGTAGGGACTCAATCACCGCCAGCTGAACAGCCAAATCTGTTTGTATTTGAACTGTTAAATTTTTTTCTGTCCGACGGATCAAACAACAGATCTGTAATTGCGCTTTAGTCGGTATTTGTTGCTTTAATCTTTTGCCTCACAATCAAGACCCTCAAGGTCAGCAAGCCTGAGTAAGTCTTGGAACAGAGCGGCTTTTCAGGTGATGCTTGCGCGTGCAGACAGCCTGTATGAGACGGATTGTATCACTGGCAGGTTTTCAATTGGTATACAGCTGCAGAAGAAAATTAAAACAGTTGTCTTTTAAGTTTTCAGTAGCAAAAGGAATTATTATATTATGACAAACTAGTTTTTGTCTTTACTGAATGTTCTATAACATAGGTGAAAATGTGTGTTCATTCTAGGTTTTGATGATGTTTGGCTCATCTTCCGATGTCTGCCAAAATAAATAGGCCCGACCGTACAATTCAAACTGGAAGGCCATATTCGGTAGGAATGTTTGAGTTGTCCAGTAGGAACCATCAACAATCACCACCTGCCAGACACCTCCTAGCTGTCTGTCGGCGAACGATTTCAAACTATCGCTCAGCTTTGTCATATCTTCCTCCGAACTGATGGATCTAAATTCAAAGACTGTTTCTTCTCCGAGAATTATTTGGTCTCTGAGAGCCATGTTCTCCCAGATAACATTGATATCCGGATGCAGTGTTGCTGGTCCATGTTCTTCTCTTCGTTTTTCTCTGTCGGTGGTGTAAACGGAATTTTGTACAAAAGTCAAATGAGTCTGAATGTTTGTAACAGAAGTGTAAAGATAGTTTTTAGCTCAAATCTATTACGGAAAATTCATTTATGTCTTCACTGGGCATGAAATAGACCGTAGTATATACATGAAAATTCGTTGCTGTCTGTACACCAAGTAAACCTTGTGCTACAAAAGTTGACTCTTGTGAACTAGAAACTCTGCTAGCCATTTTATCCTAATATGCTCGTTCACTTTCCTCCATTCCAGAAATCAACAGGAAAATGTCAAGATCGCATTTCAACTTCCATCAATCACGGAAGTGACATTTGTTCTTTCAGAAGTACAGCGGAACTGCAACACTAAGAACGTTTACATAATTCATCATCAAACCACCTTTCATTTGACCGTGGCCCATAATAAGAATTTTCGTTTCCGAACAGCTTTCTATGCTGCACAACTAAGACCAATTTATGGAGGTATCTAATTTGCCCGAAGAGACAGATGGCCGAGGATTTTTTTGCGTTTGTTATTTTTAGGGTTTAAGTGAATCAGATCCAAAATCTCGGGCTGTCATTTTCATTCAACGTAAAAGCTGACAGAAGGCAGTTTTAGGAGTATTATTTGGGAATAAGTGGGAAGATAGCATAAAAATAATAATGATAATCGGCTTCTGATGTGATCCCCCATGCCTTACTTTGACCTACTGATCAAAAGACCTAGTGTGAAACAGATCGATACTCTGGGGAAACCAACTTCGGCGATAGCCATTGGAGACTACTCTCGTTTGTCATGTCATCACTTCAGACCGAGTTGCCATTCACTGATGGCATAAGATGCGGGTTGCCTTCATTATTCACCAGGGTTATTTATCTTATCGTCATACGCGTTGACAAGTAAATGTTATACGAACACGGGAATTGGAATAGTAACAAGTCCGTAGCCGAAAGGCATTCAGAGATGAGCCAATATCGGTCGGGATACTGCTACAACGTGGTACGAGCTGGAGTATATATACATGCATACACTTGTCGTCAAATTGTCCGATCAAAAGGTCAAACCTCACCAAGAAGCATGGCCGTTTAATATTAATGATTTAATACTGTTTTTTTAAGTAGAGCACTCGAAATTTTATCACGCCTCAGCAAATATAGTTTTGCTCATATGTGGCTTTTATTTTGATCCATCGTCTTTTCCGCCTTATAACCACGCTGCCTTTAACTTTTAGCACGCCTGAAGTGGTCATTTGAAGGTGAGCTACTTCAGGATATATCGCGGAGATTATTTGCCAAAGACCAACTAACGTGCCATTGCAACAAGCGGGTTTCGTTGAGATTCGATCTCTTCAAGGAATTCATCATTACAGTCCATAGATTTATGTAAGGATATTTGGACATTCTATTTACTGCCTTAACTAAAACTTTAAGGATGCGCACCATTGCAGGTGCCAAATCTGCTGATTTGGCACAAAATCGATAGAGAAAACATCAATGTAAATTTCTGTGATAGGCTTGTCTATACTTGGATATTCCAGCGTCAGAAACTTGTGAAATCAGTGTGTTTGGCTCACCCGAAGACTTGTCACAGTTTTCAATAGACCGGAAGTCGGCTGTGGAAAACAGAAGATGACTTCGGTCATATTTGAAACAAGTAAGGGACTTCCTTCATTTTACCCCAGCCAAAACCAACTGGCTGTCTGAGTTGTTTCAGGTTAGGATCTACCTGGGGGTCAACTGAACTGGGGGCAGCTTAACGGTCGATATGTAAAACTACTGATGGAAAGCTGAGCTTCATTATTTTGATTTGGATTAATCGGGTAAATGAAGAATCGAAACTCTGCGACCCGTAATCCCTGAATAACGTTCTTACGCATCTATCCACGCTGTATTCCTGAAAAGTTCTCGCGTAAAAGGCCCATATATTTGCCTTTCACTTCTGATAGCCTTGTTGTTTGAACGTATAACACTCGCCAAACAATTGTGTTAGAATAATCAGATGCACTTAACAGGTTTTGCTGATGATTTAGGGTCAATCAGAGGGAAA